>NC_143057.1:110125000-110425000 GCF_052426305.1 Pelodiscus sinensis | reverse complement strand
ACTCTGGCCAAGTTAAGACCAAGTGATGGTCTTTTGCAGATACAGTAGAATCTCAAAGTAACAACACCAGAGTTCCAAACTGACTGGTCAACCACACACCTCATTTGGAACCAGAAATATGCAATCCGGCAGCAGCAGAGACAAAAAGAAAAAGACATACAGTACAATACCACATTAAACTACTATAAAATAAAGGGTACGTTGAAAAAAAGATTTGGGAAGGTAAGGAATCTGTTTCTGTGCTTGTTTCATTGAAATTAAGATGTTAAAAGCAACATTTTGCTTCTATATAGTAAAGTTTCAAAGCTGTAATAAGTCAATGTTGATTTGTAAACTTTTGAAAGAACTTCCATAACATTTTGTTCAGAGTTACTAATAAGTTCCTTCTATTATGCCTAATCATCCTACCTCCTCCCAGAATCCAAACAACATAAAGATATTAAGATATCATTCCTCCTTGCTAGAGGTTTTTTATTCCCTTCCCCACCTTTCTTTGAGCAGCAAAATGAGCTGATAGAAGGCATTTACTTGCAAGACTCATCTTCAAAGGGGACAGGGAAACTACACAGCAAACTTTTGTCCTTTTAATGTTCCATGGGAGTATATCTGGTGACTATGGGCCTTCCTGTTAGGTAGGAAATAACACCTTGTATCGGAGATCAACATTTCACCCTATTTAATGACTCTCCCATGTTAGGTGATTTACGCACTTTGTCTATACTAGCGCTTTTGGGGTGAGGGGTGCAGAAGCAGAGAAAGGAAAAAGGGAATTTGTGCACAGACATCTTCCTTATTTGTTAGCAATAAAGCAAGACTCAGGCTAACCCTGAGGCCTAACAACGCGAGAGTGAGAATTGTAAGAGACGCTTCGCTCTAAAGATAAAGATGGAATGCTGACTCCAGCATTAACCTTGAGATAAGGTCGCATCTGAAGGAAATTGTGTGGGCAGGGAGATAACTTAGTTGTTGATGTATGTAACGGGAAGGTATGTATACTTGTCTTTCATTGCTTGTACTTTGTAGATCTGTCTGACTGCAGTCTTCCCTTGCAATTGCTCAAAAAATAAACTCTCTCTGACTTGTTGCTTACAAACGCAGAGTGAGGACTTGGTTTTCTTCCACAGGGGTATGAAAGAACACCCAACCCTGGCACAAGTTTCACCAACAAAAGCACCAGTGTGGACAAGGCTATGTTGAGGGAGATGGTTTCCTGCTCATTGTGGGTGATTTAATTGTGCCAATGGGAGAGCTCTCTCCCAAAGGCACAGAGGGGTTACACAGAAGACTTTACAGTGGCACAGCTGCAGTACCGAAGTTGTGCCTCTTTAAGGTCCATAGTTAGACACAAGTTTAGTCACAGAGGCTTACAAAGCAAATGCTCAAATATTATGTTATAATATGTGGTACAGATACTGTAAGAGAGATTAATGCAGGCAGCAATCGACAAGCATTTCAGAAAGCAAGAGTGGTCAATAAGTGGCCTGCAGGCTGGATACAGTTTAGTTACTTGAGCATCTGCAGATATGGCCACTTGCAGCTCCCATTGGTCATGGTTTGCCATTCACAGCCAATGAGGCTCCTGTGTGTATTGTGTTAGGTGGTGTTATATAACAGCAGTCAGTCAGCACACTTTGGGTTCTAATCACAATAACAGAAAAGCAACAATAATACTGACCACAGATCAGAATTAGAACTTATTAAGGTCCTGACTCAAAGCCTATTAAAATCTTCAGCATTCTTTCCATTTATTTCAATATAGAAAGCTTTCAGATCAGGGCTTAGAGTTAGATTTTTTAAGGTATATATATATATATATATATATATATATATATGCTTGTCATTTATCATTGAAATTTTAGCAAGTTGCATTAGAAAGAACAGTCATAGCAATAGTCAGGTAACAATGAAATTAGGGCCTAATGCAAACAGTTACTCAGGTTTGTGTTTTCAGGAGCAGACCCTTCTTTAATTGTTGCCAGATGATTATTACCACTACAGATGGATGAAGAGATAATAGCCATTCATTAGTATTGTTTGGTCCTGTATTGTTACAGCCTAAATAATGCTGGGCACTTTGCAAACAGATTTAAAGGTCTCATTGCATTTCTAATAAACAGGATATTGTATATATTACTAATATGCGCATTCATGCCAGCCAAAGGGGAAAACAGATGTTCCCCTTCTACAGAGAGAAAGAAAAGAAAATCCCTGCTAATGTAAAAGTAAATGAATTTGTTGAATCAAGCTTTAAAGCACAACTGAATCTATAAATAGCAGCCTTTCCTTGTGAATCTCTAGCCAGTGTTTTATTCACATATATTTATTAGAAACTTACAAACAACTTGATAATGAAGAGCTATTGTTACTGAAGGCCAATGGGAAAGCTACACCTCTGTGAAGATAGTGTGATCCTATTAACATTCATGGAGTTACTCTAGCTTTACACTAGTGTGACTGAAAGTGGAATCAGTACATAATGGATCTGAACCCTAGCTATTTGAAGTCAATGCAGATTAGGCCCAGCATTTATAAATGTGTTGGGGGGGGGGGGGGGGGGAGGGGGGGGGGGAGAAAATGGATGCACGTTTTACTAAAAGGAGCAGGCCTTAAAACAGAGGTGATTTGGGGAAATGAATTCTCTTCCAATGGCCCTACTATCTCCCCGTTTGTTTTCAAGCCCCCAAAGCAGTGTGTGTCCTACTCTGGAGAAGAAAAAGAGGGAGGGAGGAGGAGAGGAGGCTGTTTTCAAAATACAGTGATTTTCATTATTATTTTGCAAAGGAAACTCTCAAGTGTGCAAATGGGCCGCGTTGTTGGTAAGGGATGTTTAGAAATTGCTGTCTAAGGTTAAAAAGCTCCCTGAAGTGACGCTGAACAAAGCTGACATGCTTGTTTCTGACAGGACCCTTTAAGATACGCACAGATTGTGAAAATATAATTAGAGGCCCGTCTTTGTCTTGCCACAATGAGTGGGAAATGTTGAAAGAGGAGGTCTCCCAGTCTTTATTGAACCGTCCCCGGGACACAATGAGGGGGCCTGTGAGTCCTTCTCCTTCCCCTAATGAGAAACGTTAATTGCCACAATTTCCAGAGTGTGTAAAGCACCCTGTGCCCAGCCAGAAGAAGGGGTGTTTTCTTTAAAAGGTTCTCAGCCCCATTAAATGTGGTAACAGAGATAATGGAAACTAAAAACGCTGTGGTTTTAATTCCTGCAGCCCGAACAATGGCGAAGGGCTCGGTGCAGATGTGTAATTTTAATTGCCGCTGATTCCCTCCCTCCGAGCCTGCAGCAGCAGCGCTGGGAGCCGGACACATCCGGGCTGCTCCCTGCAAACTGCCAGCTCGCCCCGGCCTGCCTGCGGCTGGGGTGGGGGGAGAGTTCGGGGGAAGGAGCAGGGTAGATTCGGACTTTCCCCGCCCCCAGCTTACTCGTACCCCGCGAGGAGCAGCTAACAGGGCGCTGCGGCTTCGCTTCGCTTTGCTTTGCACCGGAGTGGCCTGGCACTTCACTTATAAGCGCTTCCCTGCCACATGCTGGGAGCAAGGCGGGGAGGGTCCCGCAGTCCCCACAAGGCGCTGCGGATGGGCGCCTGCTGACGCTAAACCCAGCGATCCAACAAACAAGGAGGAGGAGAGAGGAAAGTCACAGGAATTTGAGGCTGGTCCGCTGCCTCCTTGCTAGACCGTGGCACTGACCCTAAGCCCCCCCCCCCTCCCCTAGGCGGTGACGCGGGGGCGGAGGGAGGTGACCTGTGTAAAGACTGCAAAGAGGGAGCCGGGTGGACGCTGATTTTCAAGGGTCCCGTTTACACCTCTGCCCAGGATGCTCCAGTTGGCTGTGCGCGTCGCCAGCCTGTTCTCGCCCGGTGCCACCACGACATGTCGTGGCTGCTCCCCGGTGCGCTGGCACCTTGCCCACGCCCATCCCACTGCAGCCACCACTGCTGGAGGAGCGAGGAAAGCTGTGGCTCTCCCAGCGCCTGACGGGCAGGCCAGCCGCCACTGAGCTCTGCAAGGCTGCCCCGCAGATGGTAGCTCCCAAAGGAAAACCTGACATCAGTTCTTTGCTCGGTGGGTGAACCACCGCGTCCTACTTGTCACAGCTGTACATCTCCGCGGTTAGTCATTAAGCCTAAAGCCACCCCTGGGAGCTTGGTAAACAAGTGTCAGCCCCTTTAAATGGGGGGAGCCTGGGTCCCTGAGAAGTGAATCCACTTACCTAAAGTCAGAGTGTAAGAGGCACGAGGAGGGGGGTTCCTGGCTCCCGGTCCCGTAGGCGGGCCCAGCCAGCCCGAACAGGGGATGATGACACACCCGGTGGGCAGTTCTGGTTTCTCTTACAAAGTAGAAACATCGGTGAGCCCCTTTGTACCCCCGAGTTGCAATACAGGTTGGTTGGTTTTCCAAGAGCGAATCACATGGACAGGGCCAGATCCAAAACTCCTTGAAGTCAATAGGAAACTTTCCACTGCCTTCGAGAGCTTTGGATCAGGCCCAATGAAGGAATTCCAAAACTCGAAGGAGTTTTGGGCAAAAGGGTGGGTCCTGAGGATGCCAATACTTCTCCTGTCTTCTCAAAAGGACAACAGTCCCACACTTTCAACTTCAGACAATAACTTCCTTCCGTCACCCTGCGTGCAAAGCGAACTGGAGAAGTAAACGAGGAGGTGGATTTAACATGTAAACTAGCAATTTAAAACCGCAAGAATTTTAGCAAAATAGACCGGCAGGAGAGGACCCAGGTGTGCAGACACCTTTAATTCTCCGGATTTAAGACAGAAAAGGTTAATGCGGACTCATTGCTCAGCCGGGATTCCTTATTTCAATTCGACATTGTGCTGGTCAGCTGGGTCTATTGGGAAAATTCACACCTAACCTTCGTTTTGGAAGTACCCGCATGCCCTTGCTCCATTCGTCTGAAGACGTGGGTTGTGTCCACGAAAGCTCACCATACCATCTACATATTTTTGTTAGTCTCCAAGGTACTGCAGGACCATTATTGTTGTTCTAAATTTTTCCAGCAGCAGGATTAACATTGGCAGTGTGACTCGCGGTCTGCAATCTTGCCGCAAAGTTTTATACACTTATCGGGAGATATTTGTTCACTCTCTCATTTTATGCAGAATCCAACTGTTAAGCAGGTCAGAAGGGTTGTTAGGGGGCTCAGAGGTTTGGGGATTTTTTTTCCCCGAGTGCACGAGGAAAGAAAGGAACCTTGTGATCTTAACTCAAAACCCACTAACAACAAGGGGTCCTGTACAGACTAACACATTGATCCTATATCTATATTATCACGAGCTTTCATGGGCAAAACCAACTTCCTCGCATGATTTTTTTAATCTCTTACCCTCGTTTTTAAAGTTACAGACTAACCCGCTACCTCTCAGACGTCAAAACTCACTAGACCGCCCCCATTTAAGACCCCACATTCCCTGCCCCGGCTATAGGAAAATGAAGCCTCCGCTTCGCAGTGCCATATGGCTGCTGACTGGTCCTGAGGTGGAGCAGGAAAGGATAATTCTGGCCTGAGGCCCCTTGGTTGGAGGGGCTGAACTCGCTCAGCCTGGCGGCCTACTGGGACTGCCTGCGCTGGGGTTTTGCAGGCGTGTAGCTCCACTACTGGTACGAGTGACGTTTTGATCCAGCAGGCAGGTCTTGGAATACAGCAAGGTAGAAGCAGTTCCATTCGTGTCAATTACAAACAACCCCTCAATAAAGGCTGGAGGCAGTGTCTTCAGCACCTGAGCCAACGAAACAATCCCTGGTTTAAGCAGCAGTAACTTTGACAGCCCACGAAAGCTCATCATCTAATAAACCGTCTTGTTAGTCTTTAAAGTGCTACATAGTCCTGTATTTTGCTTTGACAGCCCTGGGCTAATCAGACACTTAACATTCAGCAGGTATTTGCCTACTGGCTGGGCTGTGACTCGCTCAGCAACTTACAGGGGTGGGAATTTTTAAATTACTTTTGATTTACCCCGCCTAGGCTCAGGACTGACAGGAAGTGTTCAGCGGAGGAAGAACGGACCACGGGAAGGGACAGCACGAATAGAATCCAGCTGGCTCTAAAAAAAAGCCCCGGTTGAGTTTTTGATCTTTGCAGTCCGGGTTTCGTAGAGCAGTGACTTTTATTCACAGTCAACAGCTGGGGAGGGATGTAGGGGAATGGCTGGACTAGGCAGCTACAGCAGATCGGAGAGGGTGGGAAAATTATATTCACAGCCTTCCACACGGGTGGGTTACAACCTACAGGCCTCCCTTACTTTTTTTTCCTTCGAGTGCACCAAATCCGTGTCATTTCGGTACAAGGCCGTAATTTTTGCAAAATGGCATTTTGCCTGAAACAGAGAAATGCGGGAGGAAGAGAAAGGCAATTAGAATTTAAACAGAGGGCCCTGGTCTGTTACTCACATCTGTTTTAACCTGGTGGGCTGGCATACACACATACTTGCAAGTTGTCTGGGTGACAGCGACATACATTGGAAAGAGATCTCCCTCCATTGGAAATGTGTCAGGAACACACCTACTGGCGTGTTACCTAGTTAAACACCGCCCTATATTTTTCTCTCTATTTGTGGAGAGCGAAAATGGTGTGATGCAGTGGTTCTCCAGGCCGGGACACCCTGATCTATGCAGGTTGCCCCTTCCCAACGCACTGGTTTAAGTGAGCCCAATTAGACTGTGTACTAAAGGAAAACGCAGCAAGACGACACACTCACTACTGATCATATTTAGCAGAGATCGGTTTGGAATCAACACGTACAATGCGTGGTCTTAAAGTCGTCTTTCTTTAATGTTACAACCCCCCTAACACTACACATTTCCCGGACCCTACTGTCGTTTTTAATACAACCACGTGTCCAGCCAACAAGTGATATCAAAATTATTAGACTTTTAAACTAGAATCAAACCCTAGTCTGCATAGGGACATAAGAGGGACAAAAGTACAAACAAAGCAACTTTAGGAGCGGGAGGCTACTGGGACCTGAATAAGAAACGCATTTCTGTAGTGCTTAGCTCTGTGGCATGTGAGCAGCGTGGGCTAGGAGGATGTTCTTTCGTCTCAAGTACATGCCTGCGGCAGAGGAGAGACCTAGTATCTATTTCCTTGGGTGAGGTACCAGCCATGTTGGAAGAGTCCTCTGTTTTGGAGTGGCTGGCTGCATGTCGCCTCAGATTGTCTGCCACGGTTTCCCAATGGACTGAATATGCTCCTTGGCTTTCAGCCGTAACGCAGCTATGCTGGTGTTCCTAGGATCCACCTCTTCCAAAGGGAATTTGTCCACAAAATTGGTCCCACACTGGTAGGGCGGTGGAGGCCCCATTGTCCCCAGCGGTTGCAAGGTGTGGCCCATGGGTGGCGGCGAATTCAGGAAAGGTGGCGGGGTATAACTATTGGGGAGGCTTTGGGGGGAAGCCACGAAGCCGGGCAGAGTCTGCAGAGGGGTGCTGTTAGCCATCGGAGGGGTAAGCCAAGACTCCAGCGATAAATTGCTGCTGATTGTGCCCATGGCGGAGGGTTGGGGGGACCGGCTGAAGGAGAGAATAGGGGAGTCCTGCAGCTTCATGGAAGTGACTTCCAGTTTCTCTTGCCGTCTCCATTTGGCTCGCCTGTTCTGGAACCACACCTGAAAACACAGTTTGGGGATTAGCACCGAAAAGGGGGATTCTTATCTTCCTCCTGTCAATTCCAACGCAAAGAGCAAGGGTACGGCTACCCTGAAAGGCATTAAGACAGTCACTCCAGCTACCTCAATTACCTAGCTGAAGCGGAAATAGCTTAATTTGGCTTTAGGTGCTAGCTACGAGGCAGAAAGTCCAAGGAAGAACACTGGTCCCTCCACTTTTCTTACTCCCCATGAAATGAGGGTTACAGGAGTCGGGGGAAGAAGCCCGTTATTACAAAAACATTTTGAAATAAAGGGCTTGCTGTGTAGACGTGCATTCTGTTATTTCAAAAGAGACCAGCGTGTAGACGTAGCCCAAAATGAGTAAGTACAGGAGAACAGTCTACCTGCTGTGCTCCTTTGCTTCTGGGGTTTACCCAACTCTGTAGCTGTGACACTGGCCCACAAAAACGCTAGGGTCCTGAATTAGTTGCGGGAAGGAGGGAGGATGCGATTCCTTGGGTTGAAATAATTTCTTTTAAATCGAGGTCTTTCCAAATTACTTATGGGAAATGGGTTGGCTTGAACTTCATCCAAAGGCAAAAGAGCGAGGAGGAGTGCGGATTCCCCGGGAACCAAAGGAGGCAGAATTGCTTTTTTGCATATATATAATAATTTCTTTGGGGGAAGGGGAGAATACTTTCTGGAGCCAGAAAAATATATCTGAATTCTCCTTTAAAGAGATAGACAAGGCAGAACGCAACACGCAGAAAATAGGACATATAACACACGCGCACATCTATCATGTCTTCTCATTTTCTCTACCTGGGGTGGGGAAACTCGAGCTATTTCTGGGGGTTCTCCCGGAATGACCTTCCTAGCCTTCCATGTCGCTTCGTGTGTGGGTGTGGCTTTGTTGGAATATCGTTGCTTTAATACAGAAAATAGCAATCGGCCATAGCTTTGCTCGATGGAGTTACCCCAATAACTTCTCTAAGGCACCGCGGCACAGAAATCTGTCATTTCCAACTAAGGGAAACAGCCCCGGTTTTCAGCAACGAGTTCGAGCCGGATCCAAAGCTGCTGAAGTTAATACGAGCCTTTCCACTGACAGGAGGAAGGTGGGAGGTTAGATCACCACGGACGCTAATTATGAGCTGTACTCTGGATCTTGCAGTTACTAGTGTTAGCTAAAAGCGGGACACAGCCCAGACAGCTCCTCCGGCTCCGGCTGAAATCAAGCTTGATCTTTTCAAGTGAAAACGCTCAGAGGCAATTTTGTCTCACGCACCCAAGTCAAGTAATTCCCTTGAACCCAGAAACCCAAATCTGGTCTCATTACCACTCGTTGTGATGAAATTAACACCAATTTTCCTTCCAGGCAGCTTTAAACCCCACACAGCTTGGAACCGCTCCCAGATTTTTCCCAGATGACTAGTAAATATTGAAAAGCTTTTCAACCATTTTAATGACCCGAGGATTAAAGATAATTCAGCCTTAATTAAAGCAAAACACTCTCCCAGCGCAGCACCACGCGGTGGGAATGAAGGTAAAGGTGAGGGCTCGCAGCGCGCGGGGAATGTTTCCACGTGTCCCGGCAGTGGGGAGGCGGGCGCGGGAGAAATGTTCCTCGTGGGAACACAATCAGGCCGATCGCAATGTCCGATGAATGAAATCCCTCCCCGCGGCGGAGCTCGCGCCGGGCTCGCTTACCTGCACGCGCACTTCGGGCAGGTTGACCTTGACGGCCAGCTCCTCGCGGCTGTACACGTCGGGGTAGTGCGACTTCTCGAAGGCTCGCTCCAGCTCGTGCAGCTGGTAGGTGGTGAAGGTGGTGCGGTTGCGCCGGTGCTTCTTCTTGGGCTGCTCCTCCTCCGCGAGCTTGGCGTCCGGGGCCGGCGGGCTGAGCCGCTCCTGCGGAGGCTGGGGGCAGCCGGGCTCTGGGGCGGGAGGAGGGAGAAGAGAGCGTCAGGCGGGCTCCGGAGCTCGCCCGCACGTGCCCCGCTAACCGGACTCAGCGCCCCCTCCCCGCCCAGCTCCCGGCTCACCTTCGTACTCCTCGGCCCCGCTCTCCTGGCCGGCCGCCGGCTCCCCGGGCAAGCCCCGCTTGTCCGCCTCCTTCAGGGCCTGCGGGCCGGCGGCGGGCGGGAAGGAGCCCAGCAGCCCATCCTCCTTGGGGAAGCCCAGGATGGCCTCGATGCTGTGCAGCCGGGACTGGGGCCCGCCGGGGCTCCTGCCCAGCTGGGCCGAGAGAGAGAAGCTCCCGTCCGCCATACCCAGAGGGGAGCTGGGCAGGTGCATGGAGCCCCCCGCCTGGCTCCCCCGCTCCCCGCCGGGCCGGCCCGCACGGCTGAGGACTCCCAAGGCAACACTCCGCCGAGCTGGGGGGATGCGCCCCCAGGTACCCAGATGGGGATGAGCCGCCCCCCTGCGCGCACTCTGCGCCCGTAGGCTGCGCTGGGGGTCCGAGCCCGCCTTCCTTCTAGGGGCCTGGCTCCGTGGTCAGGGGCCTCTCCGCGCCGAGTGGCTCGGGCAGGGCTCGCCGGGGAGTTTTAAAGTCCCCTCCGTGCTCGCCGCCGCTGCCGCGTTCGCATTCGCCCGCGGGCTTTGTCTGGCGGGGCTCGCTGTGCCCCTGGGCGCACGGGGCGCTCGGCTCCTCCCCGCCCTGCCAGAGCGGGGGCCGCCCCACGTTTCAGCCCCAGCCTCACAGGGCGAGCGCTTCCAAGGCGGGAGCTCGTCAGAGGCTTGAGCGAGGAGCAATTATCCCACAGTTCGGAGTGACTCTTGAAACCCTCGGCACTGCCAAGGGTTGGGTCATCAGACCCCACCGTGGGGAAGGGCCAGTCAGACAACCAGCGCGTCTTTTAGAAAGTGGATTCAATTGACCAAAGCCAATCACAAAACCCAGGTTAAAATGCAGCGCCCGCCCTAATCCGATGTAGCGAAGTACGCGGTGTTCCTCGAAATCTCATTGTTGCTATCACACAGTTTGAAACAGCTCAGCTGGTTCCCGTTTAATTGTTGGTTTGGGAAGGAATCTATTTATATGCCTTTCCTTTATTTTTAAACCGATTTAAAAATCAGGTCATCTTGCTAGATTCTGACTGATGCGTTCTGGGTTGTCTTTTTTTACCCTAAGATTTTAATTATTTTGCTCCATATTTAGATATTTCTGGTGTAATGGCCTCTGTAAAATGCATCCTTTGCTTCTAAGTAATGGCTTT
This sequence comes from Pelodiscus sinensis, assembly GCF_052426305.1. Lineage (NCBI taxonomy): Eukaryota > Metazoa > Chordata > Testudines > Trionychidae > Pelodiscus > Pelodiscus sinensis. The sequence continues at coordinate 110,414,169 of NC_143057.1, read as the reverse complement.
CTGCTTGTTGGGAAGGAATTGTCTTTTGCTAAATTCCTTGCGCAATAAATGTGCTAATTGTTTTTCTAGTCCCCTTAAAAAATCCGTTCTTGCTATTAATGCTAGTGCAGATTTCTGAATAGATTTCCAAAGGTGTGAAAAACGGAGTGAACGAAAATGAGGCGCAAACAAAATATCTGAGATGCTTTTCTCATAGTAAAACAGGGGTTGTTACTTCGGAGAACGAAGTAAACTGAACATCAAATGTTACTGGTAGCAAAGTTCCTTTACTCAGACCCTGGAGTAAAGACGCACGGACCCACCGCAGGCTCAACACACTCCTGTCACGAAAAGGGGCGTTGTCCCCTGGAAACATCACAACGTCTTCAGATCCTGGCTGTTCGCTTGATGCCCCCCCAGTGTGTCCCTTCCCACTGACGCTCCACTCTGATGGGAGCCCTAGGGACTAAGGAAGAAGTCAAACTAGCGAGTTCTGGCTTCATGCCTTGACATGCATGCTTGGGGAAGGGGAGAGATTTCGCCGTCCCGCTCGTGGGGTGTCCTACTGATTTATTCGGTGGTGGAGAGGAGAAATTGTGGGAAGAATTCCTCCAGGGGCGTTTGGCCAGCAGCTGGAGTCAGATCAGGGGAAGAAACTCCCTCCTTCACCAGCAGGAGAGCTCGCCTGGACATCGGCTGCACATGCAATAGACCCACTAACTCGTTCAGCAACAGTCGGGGTGTTGTGGAGACACGCCTGAGTGTAGGCTGCCAGGCACAGCACGCAGATCACAGCGCCCTCTTTTCTATCGCTGAGAGCTCAGGGGTAGCAGGGGGAACCTTAATAAAATGCCCAAGGGGGCCGTTGAGCCTTTGAGTAGTTAGAATTCTGAAGCTCACCAGAAACCTTTAATTACGTTGACCACAACAATAAAGTAATCCATTAAAAGGCAGAGTTCTTGGTGGGAAGCTGATCTTTTCTCTGGTGATGTGTTAACGGTTGCGATCCAAATGTAGCTAATGTATTTTTTTAAAGCCTAAGTTAGTTTTCTACTAGATGCTGAAATCAAACGATGAAGGGGTTACCTGTTGGGATCACTTATCTATTTCTAAAGCTTATTTCCAAATCTAAAAAACGGATCTGTGCATGATTTCTAAAACCAGTGCTAGAGGCTAAAGATGGGTTGTGAATTTCACGAGGTCGGGGAGGACTGTTTCTCTGGCTTGTTAAACTCGACTCCCGTTCGGGAGAGCTGTAGTTTTGTACTGGATGATCACTGAATGGGCCCTAAAGCTAAGAAGAGAGACGGAACAAATTGCAAAATGAACTTTCTTCAGGCCAGGGAAGCCGGTGAAACAATTCATGGTTATACTAACGGAAGGGCCAACGTGTGCCCATCACGTCGGACAGTCAGAGGCGCCTGTCTATTGAAAAGCTTCAGAGGGGTAGCCCACTTAATCTGTAGCAGGAAAAACTAAACAACAAATAGTCTACTAGCACCTTAAAGACTAACAAAACATGTAGATGGTATCATGAACTTTCTGGGCACAACCCACTTCTTCAGATGACCGGAGTGTTGGAAGTCCAGATCCAAGAATAAGTAAGGGGGGAGGGAGGGGAAAAATTGAAAGGGGACGAAGAAAAAACTTGAGTAGATAAGCTTCAGAGGGATAGCGGAGTGAGTTAGTAACAGGAAAAACTTAAAAAAACCAACAGTCTAAAAGACTAAATAGTTGCAAGAGGCTGATAAGAACCATTGGTTAGCACTTGGAAAGGAAGATGACCAACACTGTTTAGTCCGAGCTGTGGTGTGTGTGTCTGTCTCTATCTATATATCTGAATGGACATAAAAATCTAAACTGAGAGAGAAAAAACATTGTCTGGTGTATTAGCCCGTGTCCCATTGGAAAATGCACATTTCGGGTTTGTTTCTCCAAGCGCGATTTCCCGCACACTGCGAGAGGGCTTATGGTTTGGTTTCCTCCAAGATAATTCCGTTTAGACCTGCCCGGCTTTCCCGAATCGCTCCAGGTGAGCTTACTCTGTGGTTACGATGTACTGAGAGAAAGCAGGAGAAACTCAGCAGCCGTTGGCAGAGAGGAAAGAGTTGGAGAAGGGACCAGAGAAGTTTAGGCTGGCTTTTGTGCGCAGTATAAAAAGCAAGTCAACACCATTGTGGGGGCATTGGAGGGTACTCAAAGCAATCAGCCGGGGGTCATTGTGATGGTTTAAGCTACATGTGTAGTTCCTAAGAACTCCATTAGAGAAGATGAATGGACTGTGCGATGTCCCTAATTTCTTCTCCTGTGGAGTTGGGTGTTTCTGGCTCAGACCCGCACAAAACGCGCCAGACCCTCCACAAACCCGGGGCACAAGCTGAGGGATCCCTCTGCATGGTGCAGCTACAAGTACAGCAACAGGAAGCTGCAAATTGCGGGTCAGGTCCCGAGCCGCGAACAAGGGTTCAAATTAGACAAGGAAGAGGGTAGTGCATGTTCTGCAAGAACCGCAGACCGCTGTCCTGTTTTCGTGTCCAACCAGGGCTGCGTCAGTGACAAAGGCCGAGTGAAACAAGAAGATTCCCAAACTATAGTACTCCAGTGTGACCTAACACAAAGCAGGCTAATTCCCCATCCAACTTATAAGGCTCTTTCCTCATGACTAAGGAGCCCCTATTTTATTTCCCTTCGCCTTAGGGGTCCACAGTCTATTCCAAATACCTACATCATACAGTCCTAGAATAACTACCCGATATATGTTGTAAAATGTGAGGGGGAGGAGGGAGGAGTCAGCTAACAACTCCCCTCATAGAAGAGAACTAGCGGCTACTGCACAAACAGGATAAGTTTGTCTTACTTTATTCGCACACATCCCCCTTCAGGCACTTATCACTATAACAGAAGACTAAGGTATGTCTACACAGCAACACTGTTTTGAAATTACTAGGGCTTTTCGGAAATAACTTAGTCCTGGTCTACACAGCACGCAGTAATTTCAAAATGGTATCAAGCTGGAGGACTTCTTACTCCAACTCCTGTAACCCTCAGGCTGTGTCTACACTGGCACCCTTTTCCCGAAAAGGGATGCTAATGAGACACTTCGGAATTGAAAATGCCGCGGGGGATATTTAAATATCCCCCGCGCCATTTGCATGAACATGGCTGCCGCTTTTTTCCGGCTCGGGGTTTTGCCAGAGAAAAGCGCCAGTCTAGACAGGATCTTGCAGAAAATAAGCCCTTTTCTGGAAGATCCCTTATTCCTACTTTCAAGACTTGGCCTTTCAAGTAGGAATAAAGGATCTTCTGGAAAAGGGCTTATTTTCCACAAGATCCCGTCTAGACTGGCGCTTTTCTCCAGCAAAACCCCGAGCCGGAAAAAAGCGGCAGCCATGTTCATGCAAATGCCGCGGGGGATATCTAAATCCCCCGCGGCATTTGCAATTCCAAAGTGTCTCATTAGCATCCCTTTTCCGGAAAAGGGTGCCAGTGTAGACACAGCCTCATTGTATGAGGAGTAAGTGAAGTTGTAGGAAGAGTGCTCTATTTTGAAATAAGTACTGGGTAGATGCTCTCTATTTTGAAATAAACTATGTAATTGACATAGCTCAAATTGTGTAGTTTATTTCAAGTTAAGCCCTGCCATGTAGATACACTTTAAGATACACAATTTGCATAGCACAAATTGTGTACCTTATTTAGAGTTTAGGGTGCTCTGTAGCTCAGTAGTGGCCCGTCAATACAGGCGAGCTAGGCAGTGGTCTAGGCCCCAAGATAAACAGCCATTGAGGGCTTTGGAGGTGGGAGCGCTGATCCTGTTCTGATCGCACATTTCACCTAGGCTGTGTCTAGACTGCATCCCTTTTCCGTAAAAGGGATGCAAATTAGACACATAGCAATTGCAAATGAAGCGGGGATTTAAATCCCCCCCACTTCATTTGCATAAAAATGGCTGCCGCTTTTTTCTGGCTCGGAGCTTTGCCGGAAAAAAGTGCCAGTCTAGACGCGGATCTTTCGGAAAATAAAGCCTTTTCTGAAAGATCCCTTATTCCTCTTAAAATAAGGAATAAGGGATCTTTCAGAAAAGGCTTTATTTTCCAAAAGATCCACGTCTAGACTGGCGCTTTTTTCCTGCAAAGCTCCGAGCCGGAAAAAAGCGGCAGCCATTTTTATGCAAATGAAGTGGGGGGGATTTAAATCCCCGCTTCATTTGCAATTGCAATGTGTCTAATTTGCATCCCTTTTATGGAAAAGGGATGAAGTCTAGACACAGCCCTAGGGCACAAGTTGCCAGCAGCTCATCTAGGGCTGCTCCTGGTATAGCTGTACCCTAAAACTAATATGGATGCAGGGGTACTGACAACCATTGAACCAAGCTATACAGTCTGTATACACTAGCAAAATGCAGGACAATGTAGCACTTTAAAGACTAACAAGATGGTTTATTAGATGATGAGCTTTCGTGGGCCAGACCCACTTTCTCAGATCAAATAGTGGAAGAAAATAGTCACAACCATATACAATTAAAAAAAATGAACACATATGAAAAAAACAAATCACATTTCAGAACAGGAGGCGGATGGGGGGGGGAAGGAAGGTATGTGTCTGTGAATTGATGATATGGGAGGTGAGGAGAGTGGGATGTCTGTGAGCTAATGGTATTAGAGGTGATAATTGGGGAAGCTATCTTGGTAATGGGTAAGATAGTTTGAGTGTTTGTTCATTCCTTCCCGGAGAGTGTCGAATTTTAACATGAATGACAGTTCAGAGGATTCCCTTTTAAGTGAAGATGTAAAAGGTCTAGAACCGTCTTCAAGTCAGGGGGTGCTGAAGCACTCTTCCCACTACAACGCTATTTCCAATACCCATGTATGGTCATGTCTACATTACAGGGAAGATAGAAGCTGCTGCAGTTGATGTTCTGGAGTTCAAATTAGCGGGACTGGTGATGACATGCTAATTCAAACTGAGAGGATGCTCCCTTTGATGTCCATAGTCCTGCCTCTAGAAGGAGTAAAGGAGAGTGTGCTCCCTTCGACTTCCCACAGTGTGGACAGCGCCAAAATTTGAGTTAAAATACTACATATACTACACATAGCTGAAGTTGCATAGCTTAATTTGAATTTATCTCCTAGCGTAGATAAGTTCATAGGTGTATGAAACAGAGTAGAAACACAGACTAAAAATATAGTCAGCAAGTTTAAAACAAACAAGAGGAAGTATTTCTTCACACAAACCACAGTCAACATTCGTGGCGAATAGTTCAATTAGCGGGATGGGCAGGAATGGTGTCCCTAGCATCTACCAGAAACTGGGAATTGGCAACAGGGAATATATCTCTTGGGGCTCATCTATACAGCAGGGCTAAAGCGGAAATAAGCTACACAACTTGAGCTATGTCAATTACATGGTTGAAGTGGAAATAGCTTATTTCAGCTTTTGGTGCTGTATACACAGCAGGAAGTCAAAGAAATGAAAGTCAGGGGAAGAGTGCTCTTACTCCGCCTAAAATGATGGTTACAGCAGTTGGAGCAAGAAATCCTTCAGCTTGACATTATTTTGACATGATGTTGAAATAACTACTTGTAGTGTAGATGCAGACTATGTTATTTTGGAATAATGGCAGTTATTTCAAAATAATATTGCAGCGTAGGGGTAAGTCTAAACTGCAATGTTATTGTGGGATACTCAAGTATGCCAAAATAACTAACCTGTGTCTTCACAACAAGCCTGTTATTTTGGACTTGCTATTCTGATGTTCCTGTAAACCTCATTCTACCAGGGAGGTTTTGGAATAGCACTTTATTTCAAAATTTGATGCTGTTCAAACAGCACCAAATGGCTAAATAAGCAATTTTGAAATAGCATCAACATAAGATACACAATTTGCTAACACAAATTACATATCTTAGTTCAAGTTAGGGTGCTGTGTAGTCGCACATTCTACCTGCCCTTGATGATTTCCTCTTTTGTTCCTTCCCTCACAGGTACTTGGCACTGGCCACTGTGTTGGCGGACAGGCTACTGGTAGATGGATCTTTGGTCTGATCCAGGATGGCTCTTCTAATGGTGCTCTGGGTAGACAGCACTAAACTGCGAAATACACAAGCAAGCGTCAGTCTGTGTTCTAGTGGAACGTTCATATTCCGGGCCTGTTGCAGGGACTATCCACAGGAGAATTTCACTGTGTTTTTCCTGTCTCTGGCTGGTTCGTTTTATTTGCACGGTAAGTAGCTTTTTTTTTTAAACAGCAAATTTGGAAAGTTGATCATAGTTGTAGTTCAGCTGCTAGTGTAGCTAGAACGCACGAGCATCATTGCCAGCGGCGCCGGAGAGGCTAGCTATCCCCGGAGGTAGTTTAGGACTGACATGAACTATATGCCTGTTCGGTGCTATTCAGCCCGAATCGGGTGAAGCCTCCAGGTGCTCCCCCAGTAGCAGTGTACCACGTGGGCTTCTCCCGTAGGGGAGTACGGCTGCGATCAGACAGACCCGGGCCAGTCGCTCGCAGCGACTTCTCCTGCGCAGGCGGGGCGGCGAGTTTCATGCCGCAAAGCTATATTAATGCAATCCTTCTTTACTTGTTTTTCAATTAGCCTAATTGAATTCGGATTGCTTAAAAGCGGGCCCCAGAGACGTTTATCTTGATGGGATGACGGCTCTGAGCCCCAGCGATCCTATTAGCGGTAAGAATGCAAATCCCAGGTAGCGCCCCTCCAGCAGCAGCAGCCGCCGCGCCCATGTGACAGAGCCCGACTAATCTGCCTTCTTTCCGGTGGGCCCCGCCCGCGATGTTCCCCCCCCCTCCCCCCCCGCTGCTGGAAATGGCCTGGGAGGGGCAGGACGCCGAGACAGGGCGGCCCTTCTAGCGCATGAGTGGTGCAGCGATCGACGCGCCGCGAATCGGGGCCAGGCTTCCATTCAGGGCTCTGCCCCAGCTGGCCGCCTTCCTGACCCAGGGCAAGGGGCCGGTGAGTCGCGGTACGGCTTGGGTGCTCCCGCGGCAGCCGCTGGGACTTGCTCCTGCTCAGGCTCCAGGGGGTCCTGCTGCCCGGCAAGTGCAGTTCACAGGGCAGGGGAGGGAGGTCGCTGCAGTGCACAGCCCGTGGGTGGCAGCCCTCAGCACCAGAGGCTGGTTAGGACCTTAACCTGCGCTCCGTTTGTCACCTTTCTCCCACGGGGAGGTCACTACCTACGCCCAGAGTGGATGAATTGCTTGCGCAGCGGGCTCGGAGCCTCTGTCCTAACACGACTGCTGTCCGGATTTCTGTGGTAGTGCACGTTTGGAGGGGTTAACAAAAGAGTCAGAACCCTCTTGCCCCACTCGGGAAAGACCAAGCTTTACTTGGAAACGGCCCGCCCGTGGCACACCATTCAAGGTGAGATCTAGCTAATTAAGATGACAGTTTAAGGCGACAATGCATTTCAAGTGGAACCTGCCAACTGGAAAACAAAACACATAATAGCCCACTATGGAACCAAATCAAATCCAAACCAAGTACCTTGTGATGTTTCACCCCTAATGCAAACAAACCAAACATGTCACTGCAGACTGCTAGTTCTTCGGGGTGGGGGGCAGGTTTGCTACCTAGCTGAGGCTTACAAGTACTTCCCCACTATAAATATGAAATAGTCATCATTCTCTGAAAATGTAACGGGGGAGGGGAAGCAGAGATGAGTGGCAGGAGGATCAGCCTTAACCACGCCTCCCACAAGGCTGAGTGTTAGTGAGGAGGAATAGAGAGAGTCTCATTTGCTAAGGGCCACCTCAGCAAAGCTCAGAAACCTGCTGCTCCATGGTGAAGTGGCAGACATGGGGGTCTTAGTCTACAACACTGACCTTTTTCTCCTACTTTTTCCTCTAGCACCTCTGTAGTGCCATTAATGGGGCTATTATTGCAGAGCAGCCCCCACAGCTGGGTTTTAAACACTGTCATCCATACAGGCTCAGAACAGGTCTAAGCCTGAGTGGTGGTACTGGCTGGAAATTAGCCCCCTGATTCATGTAGGTAGAAGGGTTGAGCTCTGCCTGCAAAACCAATTCTGTTCAGAGCTCTGCCATTGGACCTTGGCAAAGTCACTTCTGTGCCTCAGTTTCTTCATCTGTAAAATAGGGATATTGCTGATGCTTCTCTCCTTTGTAAGGCACTTTGCAATCCCCAGATGAAAAGCACTATTTAAGGAGATAAGTGGTATTACTGTTCAGGACTTGGTCAGTTTTTATTGGTCAGGTATCAAATTGTCTGATGGGGAGTCTACCATTGCATCTACATAACAGGGCTTAACTCGAAATAAACTATGCACATTGAGCTATGTCAATTGCATAGCTTATTTCAAAATAACTTATTTAGAAATTGGGAGTGTCTTCATAGTACTTATTTTGAAATAGAGCACTCTTCCTCTGACTTCCCTTACTCCTCATACAATGTGCATTACAGGAGTCGGAGTAAGACATCCTCCAGCCTGACAGTATTTCAACATTTCGAAATAACTGTCAGTTGTGTAGACACAGACTAAGTTATTTCAAAATAACACTAGTTATTTTGAAATAATGTTGCTGTGTAGACCTACCCTAGCAGTTTAAGACATTGATTCTTAAAATATTTACATGTATATTTAACAATTTCTTGCCAGTAGCCGATGGACCTAATCTTCTTTTTCAATATTGGGGCAAATAATTTTTCAATATATGACTTGTGCATTTTAAAAAAAAAACCTCAGTTCCTCAGCAGCTCCTCTACATCATATTTATTTGTCTATGCTGTTGAAGAAAATTAATTTTTGAAAAGGTGAACCCTTTATAACTAGCAGAGCATAAAGCCATCTTTTAAAGTGACAAACAATGGGTCAGATGGCAGGAAGGATTTTCTATTCAAGTCCATTGCTTTTCATTCTCTTCTGGCTGATGCTGTCAGATTTTTGCAACCCTAAACCCTAATGGGAATCTCACTGTCTTTCTCCATATCGTGCAAGGTGTTTGCATTCCGGTTTTCAATATACAGCACCAAGTCTCTTCAACAAAGTTCCATCTGTTTCATATACATTTTCGAAACCAGTTTCCAATACATTTATTCCCAGAGGAACTGATCACCTACATATTCCAGTGTGTAGGCGGAATGGGGGGGGGGAAGACTGAGGGAGAAGGGAGAAATCAAGCCACTTGCTTAGACGCCTAACCATAGATCTAGGACAGTACTGAATATTAGTCATTCAAGTTTCAAAACTTGTGTGTTTGTTTTAAGTCCAGGCTTGTCTTTAGAAATGATGCACAAAATTATCCGATCACTTTCAAAAGGCATTTTAGTTCACTCCACTCTTGTTAATATCAGCCCAGGTTTCTGACAACACTCATTTGCTTTGAAGTTGTTATATAACTGCTCCCCCCATATCTTGGCAAATATGAAGGTTGCACAGCTCAGCCATATATTATAAAAGACATTACTTTTTAGTAATGAGGGCAGAGTGCACAGTTTTTTCCATCAGTGACTTCTATAATTACACTTAAAATCTATTGGCTTCATTCAATCCTTAATTTGCATGGAATCTCATTACATTCAGCATCACCACGCAAGTGATTACTTTCTCCTTTGACCCTTTAAACGGTGAAAATGCTGATCCTGTATGTACTGGTGAATTTAATTAGCCACTTGAAACTACCAGATGCTTTCAATGAGCTTTTCAAGATGTTCCTGTCACATTTTAATTCAAAGGTCGGAAGCTTCAGATTTGTTTGCGGTGCTGTTTTTAGGTAATCTGCAATAACCAGGGCTACACATATAGTGTTCACAAGTTCATACAGAGCCGCTCCAATTGCATCACAGTGCATTAAGAAAAAAAACCAACAACACACAGAACTGGATAATGGTGAAGTTAGATCTGTAGATCCATGTAACTTTCTTATCACTAATATCTTGAGCCAATGATCACAACAAGTGGAACTTCTTTTTTATTAAGGTGATTCTGAATTAAAACTAAATGGCTTGATGCAACACTCGAGAGTATGTTGGCCAAGAGCTGTGAATACATTGTCAATGTGGCAAAGAAAATAAAAGCGAAATTGTAGGCTGCCAGGTTTTTGCAAGATAGAAAGAAAAAAAAAACCTTCCTGGCCAAAAAACAGGAGTCTCAAGAAAAAAATCACTTAAGCCTTCATTCGGACCCTGATTCTGCTCACATACATGCATGTGCTCAACATTACTGCCATGAGTAGTCCATTGACTTCAGCAAGACTACTTGTAGAAGTGCAGCAAAGAACATGGTGAGAATTAGGGGACAATCAGCGTTCACACCCTTCATGTAGTCTTCCAAGCCAAATACGAATGGACTTTGATTACTTGTAAAATCAATAGATTTTTTTTGGGGGGGGGGAGGGGGCGGGAGAATCAGGCTTTTAAAAAAAAGGTACAAGTCCATTTTCCCCCACCCCTTAATATCACATAGTAAACATAAGAGATCCATATTCACATGTCTGTCAACCTAGGCATTGCAAGGGCCAAACCTAGGCATTACAGACAGAGCTAATTTGGTGGAAATAGTTTGATTTGGCACCACCTGTTGTGTATTTTTTAGTCACACCCTAATAAACACCCACACACTTACGCCCCAGTGTTCAAACACCCTGCATTTCACACACAAATATTGCACAATTTTGGCATTAAATGGACTAGGCCACTTGTAAGGAATTAAAAATAATTAGATGTATAATCAACCCCCTTCAGGCACCCATCACCATCCCTGACATGCCAATGTTTTCTAACTACTCAGCAGCCAGGACTGATGTGTTACATACATAAGTATTGCTAGATTTTTTGCTGAAATCTCTAAATAACCTTAACTAATATATAAGCATATTTCCCAAAGCAAGTACCAAGAAATAAACAACACATTTTTAGTAAAGATTTTCCCCATTACACAGAAAAAGCTCACCAGTTTGAAATGGCAAGACATGGTTGTGGTAGGAAATAAAAGATACACAAATATATACTATTTGAATATGGTCCCCCAAATGAATACAAAAATTCCTCTTGATATTATATATAATGAACATTTAAAGCCATATAGTGCTCTCAATCCTTTTGTACAACTGGAGTTACACTGTGGATAGGGGACAGAAGTACAGTAGCCCTTGATGACATGATAAACTTGTAAAAGTTTTGGATTAACTTATCCAGTGTATTTTTTCCTATGATGAAATTCCCATCCAGCACACACCATACGATCCATCATCTATAGCCAAGCCCTTCGATACAACCGCATCTGCTCTAATCCCACAGACAGAGACCAGAAACTTCAGGATCTCTACCAAGCATTTATAAACCTCAGCTACCCACCTGGAGAAATAAAAAAGCAAATTGAAAGAGCCAAACGAATACCTAGAAACCATCTACTACAAGACAGACCCAAGAAAACCAACAATAGAACACCACTTGTCATCACCTACAGCTCCCAACTTATACCTGTCCAACACATTATCAATAGATTACAGCCTATACTGGAACAGGACACTAAACTCCAAGAAGCTCTGGGAGACAGACCCATAGTCTCCTATAGACAGACAACCACCTAACCTCAATATGATTCTTACCAACAACCACAGGACATACCACACTAATACCAACCCTGGTACTTTCCCTTGCAACAAACCCCGCTGCCAGCTTTGTCCACATATTCACTCTGCTGACACCATTATTGGGCCTAACCAAGTGAGTTATAAGATCAAGAATACATATTCCTGCGCCTCCAGAAATATAATCTATGCTATCATGTGCCAAAAGTGTCCGTCTGCTATGTACATTGGACAAACGTCTCAGACACTTCGCCAAAGAATCAATGCCCACAAAACAGACATTAGACAGGATCACAAAGAAAAAACAGTTGCTTGTCATTTCAACCAGAAAGGACACTGTCTGAATGACCTGCTAACCTGCATCCTACTTCAGAAGACATTCAAATCTGCACTTGAAAGGGAATCCTCTGAACTGGCATTCATGCTAAAATTCGACACTCTTCGCACGGGACTTAACAAAGACCCCAGCTATCTTACCCATTACAAAGATAGCTTCCCCAATTATCACCTCTGATACTATTAACTCACAGACATTTCCCCTTCCCCACCTCTAATATCATTAACTCACTGGCATTCACCTTCCTTCCCCCCCCCCCCCCCACATCCCCCTTCTGTTCTGTAATGTGATTTGTCCTTTTCATGTGTGTTCATTTTTTTTAAAATTGTATCCTTTGGTATATATGGTTGTGACTATTTTCTTCCATTATTTGATCTGAGGAAGTGGGTCTGGCCCACAAAAGCTCATCATCTAATAAACCATCTTGTTAGTCTTTAAAGTGCTACATAGTCCTGTATTTTGTTTCAGCTACACCAGACTAACACAGCTACATCTCTATCACTATTCTACCTGTCTAAGGTACTGCTTGAGCACCATATTGGAAACCTTGCAGGCTAAATGCAGGCACTGATGTAACACCTAAGTCAAAGCCTTGATGCTGCTAACAAGATGGAGGGTCGGAGTGAATGGAGAATTTATTACATTTAATCAACCCATCCGTAGGAATTGATCCTACTCCCACTTACATGAATGGAAAACTCCCATTGACCTGAATGGTGCAAGATCAACCCCATCAAGGTGTTGGTTTTTCTTTCTTACATACAAGGAATAAGTAAAGTGTCAGCAACCATGCACATGAATGTTTTCTGAGTCAACAAAATGTTGTGCACTGTGTTCATAAAACTAGTGAAATACATTTTTATTACATCTATTCAAGTAGTGGGTTGGAATAAAGAGGGAATAACTTCGTATTCCAAAGGGATGGCTGCTCTCTTAAATTGAGCAAAATGTACATTTTGTGAAAGGAAAACTTTATAAAATTAATGCTTAGAATCAATATAAATGTCTCTTCAATGCTTTTAACTGCCCAAAAACCCCACCCCAACCCATTGTGTTTAAATCAAGAAAAACATTGCAATCCAGTCATTGCAGCACCAAATCCTGAAAGTGAAACTTGCTTCTTTGATATTCATTGTCCAAGCCAAGACATGCAACAGCTAAAGAGAGCATCAGCAAAGAGAGGAATACTAGATTTTAAAAGCTCCTTCACATTTGGTACCCACAGTGTAATTAGTAACATAGGAAAATAAATGTGTGTACCAGACCTTAAGTCGACGGACTCCTTTTAAATGTTCAATAATAGAGAGGCAGGTGTTTCCCTTTTTCCACCACTGGACTCTGAGGCTATGTCTACACTGCAACGCTATTTTGGAATACCGGAGTATTCCAAAATAGCTATCCTGCATCTTCACAGCAAGCCCATTATTTTGAAATGTAACAGACTTGCTATTCAGATGTGCCTGTAAACCTCATTCTACGAGGAGTAAGGGACATTTCGGAATAGTGGGTATTTCAAAATTTGGCGCTGTGTAGACAGCACCAAATTACAAAATAAAAGTTATTTTGAAATAAGATATGCAATATGAGTGCAGTGTAAACGCATCTTGAGAATGCCCAGCTATTTCCACACTATACTCATCCTCTGAAGGTCCCATTTCAAAGCAATACCACTTTATTTCTGAAGAGAATCAAATAGGAATTCCTTTGCACCTTCTCAACAAAGCTCCTTCACTCTCTAATTCCACAGTGGCCAGTTTTAACTCAAAACCTCCCACCCATTAGTCCAATATTAAAGGTGGAAGATGTTGAGAAGAAGTAATTAATATGGAAGGACTGGGGGCAGGGCTGTTGAACACTTAAATGCGCGTCATATCTAAAATCCACTGTAGAGCTGTCTTTTGCCATTTCAAGGAAAATAAGTGAGATCAATCTGTGTGTTCACAATGAAAAAATGGCCATATTTTAATGCATTTGTTCATCCTAAATTAATCTTGGAGCGGGGAGGGGAGAGAGAGAGCAATTCCTCAAAGAGCATTAATCCAAGTACACACATTGTAGAATATTTGTCAATTTCACTCCTGGTCTATCTTTCCAAATGCTTACAGCCATGTTACTGCCATATTGAGTATCAACAAGTGTACTCTTACTCTAAAGCTCCAGAAAAGTTTTATTATCCCGCTGGAGAACTCCAGCACAGAAAGAATATATGGTTTGCCTAAGGCCAGAAGTCTGTGACAGAACCAGGCCCCGAATCTGATCTCAATTTCCAGTCCATTGCCATAACCACAAGACTGTACTTTGTACTAGTTCACAACAAGAGTAATCTCAAAGTCCCTAATTCATGTCCCTTATTATAGGCTCTTTCAGAAAAAAAATGCTTTATGTCTACCAGACGCTGAGAGGGCTAACCTTGTAGTCCACAACCAGCCATTAGCAAATGATCCCAAATTATGCCTCCCTGTTACTAAGCCAGGAGGGGCTGTGCCCAGCTTGTCTCAGCCAGAAGCTGGTTGTTGCATGTGAGAGAACTTCTGAGATGAAAAAGGCTCTCTCAATCAAATTATAATGTACAATAGCCTAGTGTTCACTTGATTACAGGACAAAATCCCAAAATTCTTGTGGGAGCAAATTTACTATGGTCACTCCCATTTTATACCAGGGTATGTAAAAGGAAAATTCAGGCTCTTAGCATTTCCTCAGGCAAATCTCTGGTTGACATTGATGAAAGGTTTGCTTGATTCAAGACTAAAACCTATGGGCCCGATTCTGCTGTCACAGTAGTGTAAATAAGAAACAAGCCAATGGAATTCTTCAGAATTGACACTGGTATAGCTGATCAGAATCTTACCTTTAGTAAGGAAGTCAGGATTTAGCCCGCTTATACATATCTTTCAAACTGCAGGTCAGAAATACTCAAGTGTCATACAATTGCACTGGGGCTTCTTTCCTGGTCTCACTATTTCTTTGTTCTGAGGCTTATAAAATAGCACATTTCATGAGACATAAAATATATTCTATTGTGGCTAATAACTGTAACTCAGAGTTACAGAAAAGCATGAGAAATATATATAGAGAGAAAACAGCAGCAGAAAAAAAATAAAGCTATTATTCAAGATGTGCAATTCCCAGACTTCAATCAGCTTCATTGCTAACACATCACATATGTATACAGTATTAGATGCACAACAAAGGTGATTGCAGGAGTATATAAGGAGACAGCATGAGTTAAAAATTCTTGTGTGTCACTTCTGGAGATCCAGGATCTGATCATTAAAATACTGTATCTTGCACTGTGGTGGTATCTTTCACACAGAGAATAAGTATTCAATTAAATGAATTTGGTGGTCTCAGTTTAGTTTATGCTGGTCATTTGTCAGCATCAGAAACCCACACCATTTGGCACACATGGTAGTCCACGAGGGCTTCCATTAGTGTAATAGTGGGTTGTGGTGTTCAGGATTTAGGAACAATTTAAGTAATTTGGAGAACTTTTAATTATTTATTCTTGGCTCCACCTATATTTGACTTATCACAAAAATCACTATATTCATTCAAAACTGCGTGAGTGTGCAGCATCTCTGGCAAGTTCTAAATCTATAGAGCATTTGTCCTGAGATGTGGTGTTATAAATGTCAAGATTCTTCAATGTTTAGAGTAGATCTTGTCAAAAAAGAAAAATCTAGTTTTGCAAAATGTACCGAAGTTTCAACTAGGGATGTAAAATCTCAGTTAATCAGTTTTGTTTATAACTGGTTAATCATAATGTTTAATCAGTTAAATAGGTGTGGGGAGAGAGTGGCTTCTTTGCCATAGGTGGGGACTGCTCTGGTATGCCTGGCCACGGGGGCTGCTTCAACCCATTGGTTAACCATAACCGGTAAACACCGGGTAAGGGTGATGCTTACCGGTTCACCATTCTCATCCCTAGTTTCAACATTGATTTTATTATTTTCAGGAAAAAAAAGTAAATGAAAAGTGGGTCAATTTCAAACACAAAAACAAAAATAAAGTGGTTATATAAATTCTTCATTTACGAAAGATCCAATTTCTGGTTAAACATTAACAACATTCTAATAAGCTTTTTAATGTTTACCATACATTTTTTGGGGGAAAAGGCAGCATATTTGCAAAAAAATAATGTGACTTTTTTCATGAAAAATGTTATTTTTGAAAATGTTTCCCTGGAAAACGTTGCTTGAAAAATGCTGACAGGCTCTATATTAGTGCTATTTAAACAGGTACATCACTTACACTGATTTAAATTTACAAGTCTCTCTCTCTCATATGTACATATACTGCTTTGGAACTATATGGCAGTCCATCAATTGTACTTGTACCATGTAGCAGCTCCAATGATAGAGTATTAAATTAATATGGTTCACAAAACCTCTTAAACCCTAGTTTCTCTTTTACATGACACAACATTTCTGTTCAGCTGCTTGCTTTATTTCAGTGAACGTGGCTTGAGCTTTTTCTTTAATAGTGTCTATATCCATATTTTGAATGTTCTGTAACTGTCCAAGGATGGACTCCTTGTCTTCTTCTTCTACTTGATCTTCTGCCACCATTTTCTGAAGGTCTTCTGGTAAATCCACATCATCTCCAGCCATTTGAATCTGGTTCTCATCCATTTCACTCTGTGAGGAAAAACATAGTACATTCCATTATGACAGCACACACCCTTTCCTAATATATAATTTGATCTATCAGAAATTCCATTGACTTCAGAGGGAATAGAAGCAAACCCTTCAGAACTTCAATCAAGATTTTTAGACCCAAGTGAGTTTGGGTGCCCACTCTGAGAAACTATGAAATGGCCTGATTTTCAGAAAGCGATGAGCACAGGTCCTCTGAAAAATCAGATCCCTTTAAAGTGTTGCAAATAGCACAATAATAAACTGAGGCACTCACTTGACACTTTTGAAAATCTTGGCCATAGCTATTAACAGTGGTAACAAGTTGCTACTCTGATTGTATATAAACGAACAACAACAGATTGCAACTCCCAGAGCTAATCTGCAATTAACTCACTTTAGGAATCTTATTCTTTCAGATGCGACTTACCGATGACATGCAGCAATATTTTCTAGGCTAAGAAGTCTATTGTGAATGTGATCCAAAAGGCACTAGGCTTTAGAGAAATTGTGCTATCAGAATATTGATTAGATCCTGAAAACAAGCCATTATGTCAGTTTGCTCAGTGCAAGTGAAAGCCAGAAATAATATATTTTAACTTGCTTGGATCATTGGAACAGGCCTCTAATTGAAGGACTGGTGGTGGTGGAGATTGTGCTGAAGATGGGGATTGTCCTTTTAGAACTTGGCCGTTATGACATTATGCTGGGCTGCTACATCCCTACTGCCAAATTAGAAATGCCTTAAGTCACCTTTTCTGATCTGTTTCTTTCCCGCTGTATGGGATATCTGCAGTTACCATACAATCACTTCCACTAAATCAGAATATGGGGAGTGTTGCCCAGGGTTAAGAATATGATATTGGTATGCATATGGCTCGCCTAATCTGACTAGAAGGTTATAGGTTTGTCTTCCTACCCCAGTCACAGAGATTGAGAGCTATGAGGCTCTATTTCTGGAGGCAGATCTGGGAAGCTGCAGAAATCATGCTTATACTGAAGATAGTGCCAAAATTTAAAACAATTATTAAGATTGGTATTAAGATTGCAAACAATACAAAACACACAGCAAGGATTGCACAAATGGATTCAGTCACCCCCGGGGATAGCATAAATGAAACCTGAGTATGCAGTTGTAATTTAACTTAGTATAGTACCATACTCACAAACAACCTCCTGGAGAAGCTTGGTATGAAGGGACCAACCCCCTTCACTGATGGAATTTGGATCTTGGTGAAAGGTGATGTATGGTAGCAGGGTATAATAGCAGAGAAACTTAGAAAAGCATAAGTAAAGAGTTTGAGGAAGGCAATCCTCAAGCAGAATGTGAGGGAGAGAAATATCTTAATGAAGAAGAAGATTCCTATCTCACAACTACTACCTTAGGGAATGTCTACACTATCGGCTACAAAAAATGAGGAGTAACATTAGTTCGGACTAAGGGCTTTAGTCCGAACTAACACGTCCCGGCGCGCACTTCCTGGTTCAAATCAGCTGTGATTCGAACTAGCGCGCCGGCGAGATCATGTTAATGGAGCGCGGGATATTTAAATCCCCGCTTCATTAACTACTTCGATTGTCTCCATTTGCATCCCTAGTTCGAACTAGGGATGCAGTGTAGACGTACCTTCAGAGTCCACAGCCTGACCCCCTCCCACATACAAACTCCCTCCCAGAGCTTGCCCCCCATGCTCCCTCCTGCACCCCAATCACCTGCCCCACCCAGGTGAAAGTAAGTAAAGGTGAACGAGCAACAGAAGGAGAAGGTGGGGCTTCTGAGAAATGGCAGGGCAGGGGCACAGCTTTGGGAAAGGGGGCAGGACAAGGACTGAGCAGGGTGACTTGGCGGTGGGTGGGGGGTTCTCAAAAAAATCAAAAGGTGGATCCTCAGGTTGCTAATGTGTGAGAACTGCTGTCTAGGTTATTGCTATTTTTTGTGTGTTGTACTCAATTAAAACCAAAGATTTGTAGACGGAAGCATTCTTTTATGTACCATTCATTTATTAGTTGAAAGTGTTGTGTCCCACACCTGGAAAAAAGAGATAGTTACCATAATTTTGGGTTCAGATAATATTGGCTAATGATCCCTGGTTTTAATTGAACTACTTAATCGATTTTCCCTCTTTTATAATAAAGGATGTTTTGTAGGGCAAACTTTCATCCTGTATAAGTATTTTGTTCTGTTGAAATATAATAGAAGGATTAGGTCTATGGGTCTCAGGTATCAGCCTCTATCTACCCCTTAATTAGTTCTCATCAGTAATTTATTGATGCAGTCAGAAGTGTGCTAGGTACTTTACAAACATGCGAGGAGAGATCTTGTAGGATATACAATCTAAGTAGCCAACATATAAGAGAGATCTGGGAGAAAGCATAAAACGACACAAGCACAAGACTAAGGTGATGTTTGGTACATATATCTTATTAGTGCTACAAAATATTTTAACATCCCTTTTCCTCCCACATGGTTACAATTTATTGACAATGGGAAGATTTGTGTTGCTTTTTAAAATATCCTGTTCACCCCAAAATAGAGTAAAGAGATTTTGCTCTTATTGTACAAAAGAACCCACCGTAAAACTAGTATACATCATTTCAGTTCAAATGGCAAAAGTTTTGGAAGGGAGAAGCATATGTAAACAGTGCAGTAGAATGGAAATTATTCTGCAACTTTAAAAAATAGGTAGTGCTACTTGGAGGCAACATTCATTATTTGATGTATAAGAGTTTAGGATTTGGTCCTTTGACATTGAGACTCCTTTATATGTCTCTAGCAACATGGGTGCAAGTGACCTTAATGCCCACTTTCAAAATCCTTCTCAACCTTACCAATATTAGTGTAAATAATCTGTAATCAGTGTTCACTTCTGAAAGGTCCCATTAACTAATTTTAAAAGGGATCTGGTGGCCAATGAGAAATTATAGGGTCATCTACATTTGGGCTATGTCTACACTGCCCCCTCTTGTGCAAAAAAATATGCAAGTGAGGCAAAGCATGGAATATTGTTGCACCTCATTTGCATAATTAACGAGGCTCCGTTTTTGCGCAAGAGACTAGACAGCTCCTTTTTGCGCAAAAACCCCCTCTTGCACAAGAGCTGTTCTTCCTGAAAAAAAGAGGAAGAACAGCTCTTGCACAAGAGGGGGTTTTTGCGCAAAAAGGAGCTGTGTAGATGGCTCCTTTTTGCGCAAAAGCCTCTTTTGTAAAAAGCGGCCGCTCATTGATTATGCAAATGAGGTGCGGCGATATTCTACGCTTCACCTCATTTGCATATTTCTTGTGCAAAACAGCACAGTGTAGACATAATGGCTACGTCTACACTGGCATGATTTTCCGAAAATGCTTTTAACGGAAAAGTTTTCTGTTAAAAGCATTTTTGGAAAAGCGCGTCTAGATTGGCAGGACGTTTTTCCGCAAAAGCACTTTTTGTGGAAAAGCATCTGTGGCCAATCTAGACGCGTTTTTCCGCAAAAAAGCCCCGATCGCCATTTTCGCGATCGGGGCTTTTTTGTGGAAAACACTACTGTGCTGTCTACACTGGCCCTTTTGTGCAAAAGTCTTTCAGAAAAAGACATTTGCCCAAACGGGAGCAGCATAGTATTTCCGGAAAAGCACTGATGATCTTACATGAGATTGTCAGTGCTTTTCCGGAAATTCAAGCGGCCAGTGTAGACAGCTGGCAAGTTTTTCCGCAAAAGCAGGAAAAGTGTAGAAAAGCAGGAAGTGTACCCACTTCTTCTACCAAAGGCTCCTCAAAAATGGGTCATCATGAGAAGGTGTCCACATAGTAAGTGATACTATATAGAGTAAAATAATTGGATAAATTATTCTCTATCATCCTTAAATCAAATATACAAACTAGAAACTATATGTAGGTCTCCATTCAGCTTCTGTCTATGACATGCTTAAAGTGAGGGACTCTATTGTACATAATCAGAGCAGTGGTTGCAGTGTTATTAAGTGGGACAATGGGAGGACTTAAACAACAAAAGAGAGGATGAAAGTTGGGCATGAGTCTGAGAATGCAACCGAGAGACAAGGGAAGGAACTATTTAAGCAATTAAAGGGTTCAAAATGCAGCAAATACTATACCCGTTTGTTTCCTGCTTGCCTGCTGAAAACCCCCGCCAATGGGACTACGTCAAAACAATGGCTATTTTGTTCAAATTTGATGGTGAATTCCAGTGGATCTAGTGTTCATAAGAGCAGGATATTTTGACACAGTTCACACATCAAAGATAAGCATTAATGCCTCATTATATCTCCAAAATGAAGCATGACACTGACTAAGGCCCAATCTGAATAAGCAGTGAGGCTGTCAGCAGGCGGTGTTTCAGAGAGCGAGAGGGTTCCGGTATCTGAATGAATCAATGCAAGAATGAATGAAAGAATGTGCATGTGTACTGGACATGCAGTCTTGGTTTTATAGCAAGGGAGGTCAGATTGGCTTACCCAACTACTTAATCATTATTTACTGTTACAGTTTTCCATGAGAATATATATTGTTTACCTTGAATCTGGTTTTTTTTTTTTTTTTCATATGCTGTTAAAAGAGCCTGGGCAATACCAGAATTATTATGATGCAATTAACTCAACATTCCATCTCACGGCTGCTTGCAAGAAAACATCAGGAATATGATTTGCTACTGCTAAATCTGTTGAAGACAGCAACAATATTATAATAAAAATATTCTTTATGGAGTTAACAGAGTGTTAATAAGGAAACTTTGGCTACAAAGTAAGTTTCTCTTCTTGAGGGTCTTTCCAACCAATAGTATAGGTGGAGAGGTGCAACCTTTAGATAACAAAAGTTACCCTACAAATTACAGTCAGCCATAGATTTCCCAATCCTTAGAACTATAGCAATAAAGGCATTACTCAGAGGGGTAGCAGTGTAAGTCTGTATCTGCAAAAACAAGACTAACAGTTTTTTGGGGGGGGCATAAAAACCCCACTTCATCAGATGCATTGCACCTGTTTTTTGGCCCACAAAAGCTTTTGCCCAAATAAATCTGTTAGGGTACTTCTACACAGTAGCCCATACCTCAAAATAAGCTACACAATTTCAAAATAGCTTATTTCAAAATTTGGGGCTGTTTACACTGTGCTAATTTCAAAACAAATTGCAGTTCGGGTGTTTTCCTTAATCCTCATGCAATGAGGTTTACAGGAAGCCAAAATAAGAAACCTGTTATTTCAAATGTATTTTGAAATAACAGGCATGCTGTTAAGACATGCAGAAAGCTATTTCGGGATAACACGTTATCCCAAAATAGTGCTGCTGTGTAGATGTACCCTCTGTCTTTAAGGTGCTGCAAGACTCCTCATTTTTTATAAAGACAGATAATATTACATAATGAATTACTGTGTATTAAATCTGTACATACACATCAAGTATAATTCTGCTGAAGTCATGGGAAATGCAGCTGTTTACATCACATCTGCATTTGGCCCAGAGTCTGTTAATCTTGCTAAGAATTCTAGTAGAGAATAGATTACCAATGGTAAACTAAGAAGAATATAAACCTCAACCTTCCTCTTAAAGCTTCTCAAAATTCTAGTTTCAGTTTTGCTACTGAAATTTCTGTAAGCCTAACAAAAATAAGGAGGGATTTGTTTCATCAGAAAATCAGACACAGATTTTTAGGGGGAGACAGCTGGTGCCCAAAACTTTTATCTTTTAAGTGTCTATATAGAGAATTAGGTTGCCAACTTTAGCACCTGGTTTTGAATGTCCTGGCCTTAATATCAAATTCATTTCAGTGCCTACTGAAAAAAAAATCCTTTGTAATACACTTATTCCAAAAGCCACCAATCCCTGCTTGTGAATTATTGTTAATGATTTTACATGGAAGTTGCTCAGACACAATGAAGAGGTACCAGTATAAAATCCTATAATTGAGAGATGTAAATATTTATTTGTGGAAGAAAACACAGACAAATATTTTCACTGAAGAAATCGTTACTTGAAGGCTTGTGGTCTACTGATGAATTGCACGCTACTTTCTACATGATTCTGCAAGTGCTTTTCAATACTTGCTTGAGGACATGCACTTCTGAGAGAATGGAGTATATTAGCCACCATTTTGCATTTACCTATTTCCTTGAAATCTGCATCTGCTGTGAGCTGGAGCGCTGATTATGGCCCTTATACATCAGTGCAGTTAGCAAATATCAGTCTAACCAACTCTATTTCAAATCAAAGCCAAAGGGATGAAAGATCACATACCAATGCATAAGGGAGCCAAAGGATCCCCTCAGTATCATTAAGCAACAAACTACACTTAGGTTTATCATTCTGTCATGTGATTTGCCTGTGTCTAATGCTCAGCAGTACTTGGATATAGTGAAAGATGCATATAATTAATGACAGGTTTCTTCTTTTCCTGATGCATTGTAAGAAGAGAATGTATTCCTTTTTTAATTAAAATAAAAGAGATTTAAGTGCATCTTTTTATAGTGAGCCTGATATATGGACAATGCTTAATGACATCTGGGGAACTTTTTCCTTCAACAGAGGTCAGAGCTGTTTCAGATGGAAATTCCAAATAGAGGAAAACTGTACCTACAATTAAAGTTGTATGCAAAATCTTAATTAGGGCCTTGGCTATGTGCTGGGATTGCCATGGTGCATCGGAGGGGAGCAATTCTGTACCCGTAGGTATTCTGGCACTGCTGTAGCCTCAGGATTGCAAATAGAATGTGAGCAGTGCTCTCGTACTTTTATGCAGATTAATACCTGGCAGATATATGGGTCCACTAGACCTTCACTTCACAAACTTCCTTTGCCATGGTGAAAGATCTCACCTCCCACCCCTGCCATGTCCATAGGGCACAACTGGTGTGAGCAGCTTCAATGGGAGCAGAGGGAAACCATCCCGTAGTTGGGACCCTCCTCCCAGAGGATGTTGCGGCATCCTCTCGCACTGAGGATACCTCTGAGGAGGAGGGAATGCCAGTTAGGAGGAGGCAGGTGTTAGTAGTGGGTGATTTGATCGTTAGAAACATAGATAGTTGGGTTTGTGATGACCGAGAGAACCGTATGGTCACTTGCCTGCCTGGTGCGAAGGTTACGGATCTCTCGAGGCATCTAGATAGATTTATGTGTAGTGCTGGGGAGGAGCCGATGGTCGTGGTACATGTAGGTACCAATGACATAGGGAAGGATAGGAGAGATGTCCTGGAGGCCAAATTTAGGCTGCTAGGAAAGAGACTGAAATCCAGGACCTCTATGGTGGCGTTCTCGGAAATGCTTCCAGTTCCACGCGCAGGGCCAGGTAGGCAGGCGGAGCTTCAGAGTCTCAATGCATGGATGAGACAATGGTGTAGGGAAGAGGGGTTTAGATTTATTAGGAACTGGGGACACTTTTGGGAGAGGGGGAGCCTATACAGGAAGGATGGGCTCCACCTAAACCAGGGTGGAACCAGACTGCTAGAACTAAACATTAAAAAGGCCATAGAGCAGTTTTTAAACTAAGAGATGGGGGAAAGTCGATTGGTGCGGAGATGCACGTAAATCGGAGGGAGACTTCTCTTAGAGGAGAATCCATTGATAGAGATTCTCTAAGCTGTAGTCAGAAAGAGAAGAGGTGAGAAGGCAAACCATGGGCCAGAGCAGACAAACAACTGCATACAAGGGAATCCAATGCATCAGGGAAGGGCAGAAAAATAAGCAATGGCAAATTTTTAAAGTGCTTGTACACAAATGCTAGGAGTTTGACTAATAAGATGGGTGAACTAGAGTACCTCGTATTAAATGAGGAGATTGACATAATAGGCATCACTGAAACCTGGTGGAATGAGGAAAATCTGTGGGACACAATCATACCGGGATATAAAATATATAGAAAGGATAGAGCAGGCCGGGTGGCGGAGTGGCACTGTATGTGAAAGATAATGTAGAATCAAACTAAATAAAAATATTAAGTGAATCAACATGTTCAATAGAATCGCTATGGATAGTAATTCCATGCTCCAATAATAAGAAATTAGCAGTAGGGATATATTACTGACCACCTGACCAGGACAGCAATACTGACATTGAAATGCTAAGGGAGATTAGAGAGGCTACCAAAATAAAGAACTCTATAATAATGGGGGATTTTAATTACCCCCATATTGACTGGATACATGTCACCTCAGGAAGAGAAGCGGAGATAAAATTTCTCAATGGCTTAAATGACTGCTTCTTGGAGCAGCTGGTGCAGGAACCCACAAGGGGAGAGGCAATTCTCGATTTAGTCCTGAGTGGAGTGCAGGATCAGGTCCAGGATATAACCATTACAGGACCGCTTGGGAATAGTGACCATAATATAATAACATTCAACATTCCTGTGGTGGGAAGAACACCTCAGCAGTCCAGCACCCTGGCATTTAATTTAAAAAAGGGGAATTACACAAAAATGAGGAGGTTAGTTAAACAGAAATTAAAAGGCACAGAAACTAGAGCCAAATCCCTGAAAGCTGCATGGAAACTTTTTAAAGACACCATACTAGAGGCCCAACTTAAATGTATACCCCAAATTAAAAAACATAGCAAGAGACCTAAAAAAGAGTCACCGTGGCTTAACCACCATGTAAAAGAAGCAGTGAGGGACAAAAAGGTATCTTTCAAGAAGTGGAAGTCCAATCCTAGTGAGATAAATAGAAGAGAACATAAACACGGTCAAATCAAGTGTAAAAATGTAATAAGAAAAGCGAAAAAAGATTTTGAGGAACAGCTAGCCAAAAACTCAAAAAGAAATAACAAAATGTTTTTTAAGTACATTAGAAGCAGGAAGCCTGCTAAAAAACCTGTGGGTCCCCTAGATGATCGAGCTATAAAAGGAGCAATCAAAGACGATAAAGCCATTGTGGAGAAACTAAATGATTTCTTTCCTTCAGTCTTCACGGCTGAGGACGTTGGGGAGATTCCTGAATCTGCACCGGCCTTTGTGGGTGATGAATCTGAGGAACTGTCCCAGATTGAAGTGTCATTACAGGAGGTTTTGGAACAAATAGAAAAAGTTAATGTTAACAAATCTCCGGGACCGGATGGCATTCATCCAAGGGTTCTAAAAGAACTCAAATGGGAAATTGCTGAGCTATTATCTGTGGTTTGTAACATATCCTTTAAATCGTCTTCCTTACCTAATGACTGGAAGGTAGCCAACGTGACACCAATATTTAAAAAGGACTCTAGAGGCGATCCTGGCAATTACAGACCTGTAAGTCTAACTTCAGTACCGGGCAAATTAGTAGAAACAATAGTAAAGAATAAAATAGTGAAGCATGTAGAAGAACATAATTTGTTGGACAAAAGTCAACATGGCTTCTGTAAAGGGAAATCCTGTCTTACTAATCTGTTAGAGTTCTTTGAAGGGGTTAACAAACATGCGGACAAGGGGGATCCAGTAGATATAGTATACTTGGATTTTCAGAAAGCCTTTGACAAGGTCCCTCACCAAAGGCTCTTGTGTAAATTACATGGCCATGGGATAAGAGGGAAGGTCCTTTCTTGGATTGAGAACTGGTTAAAAGACAGGAAACAAAGGGTAAGAATAAATGGTAAATTTTCAGATTGGAGAGGGGTAAGTAGTGGTGTACCCCAAGGGTCAATCCTGGGACCAATCCTTTTCAACTTATTCATAAATTATCTGGAGAAAGGGGTAAGCAGTGAGGTAGTAAAGTTTGCAGATGATACAAAACTGTTTAGGATAGTCAAGACAGAAGCAGACAGTGAGGGACTCGAAGAAGATCTCACCAAACTGAGTGATTGGCCAACAAAATGGCAAATGAAATTTAATGTGGATAAATGTAAAGTAATGCACATCGGGAGAAATAACCCCAACTATACGTACAGTATGATGGGGGCTAATTTGGCTACGACAAATCAGGAAAGAGATCTTGGAGTTGTCGTGGACAGTTCTCTGAAAACTTCCACGCAGTATGCAGCGGCTGTCAAAAAGGCAAATAGGATGCTAGGAATTATTAGGAAAGGGATAGAAAATCGGACCCAGAATATCTTACTGCCCCTGTATAAAACTATGGTACGCCCACATCTTGAATACTGTGTACAGATGTGGTCTCCTCACCTCAAAAAAGATATTTTGGCCTTGGAAAGGGTTCAGAAAAGGGCAACTAAAATGATTAGGGGTTTGGAACGGGTACCATATGAGGACAGGTTAAAGAGACTGGGACTTTTCAGTTTAGAAAAGAGGAGACTGAGGGGGGATATGATAGAGGTCTATAAAATCATGAGTGGTGTGGAGAGGGCCGATAAATAGAAGTTATTTATTAGTTCCCTAAATAGAAGAACTAGAGGACACCAAATGAAATTAATGGGGAGCAGGTTTAAAACTAATAAAAGAAAGTTCTTCTTCACACAGCGTGTAGTCAGCCTGTGGAACTCCTTGCCAGAGGAGGCTGTGAAGGCTAGGACTATAATAGAGTTTAAAGAGAAGCTAGATAATTTCATGGAGGTTAGGTCCATAAAAGGCTATTAGCCAGGGGATAAAATGGTGTCCTTGGCCTCTGTCTGTCAGAGGCTGGAGAGGGATGGCAGGAGACAAATCACTTGATCATTGTCTTCGGTCCACCCTCTCTGGGGCACCTGGTGCTGGCCACTGTCGGTAGACAGGATACTGGGCTAGATGGACCTTTGGTCTGACCCAGTATGGCCATTCTTATGTTCTTATGTGTGGAGTCCACATGCAATTTCCAGATCTTACTCCTCTTTCTACAGTCGAGCTACCTCTGTTCTACCAGGACAGGCCTGCAGAGAAAGGATTTGGCCCTGTAATAGAGTCCAGTCTATGTTTCATACAAACTCTCCTCTTCCAAATTCTCTTGCTCTGGAAAGTTTCTTTTTGTGCTTTGACAATGTCTAGGAGGCAGAAAGATCATGTAGCACACGGAGTAACGTTTAACAAATCACTTACATTCAGAGTAGTGCACTTCATTAAACTGAGTCAGTGATAGTCTCACTCCAAAATGACAAAAGGTATTTAGGGATTATGAGGCTGCATATAATTAATGACAGGTTTCTTCTTTTCCTGATGCACTGTAAGAAGAGAATGTATTCCTTTTTTAATTAAAATAAAAGAGAATTTAAGTGCATCTTTTTATAGTGAGCCTGATATATGGACGATGCTTAATGACATCTGGGGAACTTTTTCCTTCAGAATGGCAGTGATTGAGACTCTTTGTACCCAGCAACTATGAATCTGCCAAAGCAGTGTAAATGGACAAGGAGCAAGGGGAGATTAGATGATACTGTAACGTTTCAGCTGCAGTCCTCCGGATGGTGTTGAGAATGATATTCTTCAAAGTCTTACATATAAGCCAGTAGGTTGGGAATTTGAGTGTCACTTCTAAAAATCTTCATGACAAAAATTAAAGAAACAGACAAAGTCCCACAATTTCCCCTCTTTTGGCCATTTCTTTCTGACATTTTGCCTAGATTCCTTATTTTTCCTACAATTTTCCCATCTGGTTCTTCACTGCCATTTCATACCTTCTCTTTCAAGAAGCTACAAGTCCTTCATGTACAGCCAGAGAGATGTCATCTTCTCCCTCCCCCCCCTTTTTTTTGGTAAAGCACCAAGGGAGGCGATTTTTCTAACCACCTGCAAATGACATGGGCACAGTGAGTAGTGAGATGTACAGTTACTGATGTGAGTATAACAGGCTGGGCTTTAAATGTGCAAGAGATAAGTTAAAAAAAAATCATCGCTACATCTGAAAATTTCACTCCTTGCTCTTATTACTGGTCATTCAATAGCACAGCTGTGATGGAAGTCAAGAAGCAGCAGAATCCAAGGTGAAAATAAATCAGTTGATTTTTCCGAGGGAGATAATGCTCCCGGGGAGAGATGAAGAATAGGCACATTCTGGTTTTATTACAAAAGGGAGAGAAACTGACTGCTAAACTGATGAAGAGTTGCCCCTTTTGTATTGTGGGAGGGGGAAATTAGATATAAGGAAGTCAGGGGACAGGGGTCACTTTGTACCAATGGATAAGGGGTGTTGGTGGATGATGATGGCTCCAAACCAGATTTTGATACCAGTTACAACAGTGTAAATCCAGACTTCATGAAGCCTTTGCTTGTGGTACTGCTAGAGATGCCAGAGAATAAGGCACTGGATTGGTACTCAGGACCCTGGGCTCTAATTCCAGCTCTGCCACTGATCTTGGGCAGGTATCTCATCTCCATTATCCTTCCCACCCTGTTGCTCATCTATTGAGACTGCAAACTGCAGGGAGGAGGCAGTTTCTTACTGTATGTTTGAACGGTGCAGCTCACTGCAGAGGTCTCTCAGCCGAGTCGCTCAGCACTAATATGACAAAAAGCTAACAGTGTTAGTTTGATTTAAGACTGGTGTAAATCAGAACCTTGTTTAGGCCTATTTAAAAACAAACAAACAACCCTCCCCCCCCATCTTCTACAGAAGCCCAACTATGGCTATTTCTTGATCTAGAACAGGACTCAGGAGTGCTAGATTCTATCTGCATCTGGGCCTTAATTAAACATAATAATATAATATAATCTGTCTAATTAATAGCTGTAAATCAAATACCAGAACACAATATTGAGAATTGACCTTTCGGGTGCTGCTCAGATGTCAAATCCAGAGATAGGTCACATGCAAAAATATTAAACATCTGATTTGGTATAATTTGAAACTAAAATTTCAGATTCATCAATGTTTTTTGAATTTTCAATCCATTTTCTAGAGAAAATACAGTGGGCAGCACACATCTCACAGGTGTGAAAAAGCTTTACAGTCAAGGTATTGAATCAATACTGTTATTCCACTATTACAACCAGCCTGAAGATGAAGTAAGGTGGTGATGAATCAGGTCTCCAAATGCAATATTTAAGGCAGACAGCTGTACTCTTCCCACATCTCACACACCACAGAAGCAATTATCCAGGAACCTATCCCTGCAATAAACACCATTGCAACTCTGTTCACACATCTACATGAGCAACACCCATCTCAAGGCCTAACCACATAAGCCACACCATCAAGGTCTCATCCACTTGCACATCCACTAATGTGATATATGCCACAAAGTGCCAGAAATGCCCCGCTGCCATGTACAGTGGCTAAACCAGAGGGTGCGTCTAGATTGGCATGATTTTGCACAAAAGCAAGTGCTTTTGCACAAAATCTTGCCACCTGTCTACACTAGCCATGAGTGTTTGCGCAAGAACACTGGCTTTGTAATGTACAAAATCAGTGGTTCTTGCGTAAATACTCCAATGCTTACGCATAGGGAAAAGCCCTCTTGCGCAAGTATTCTTGCGCAAGAGGGCCAGTGTAGACAGCCACTCTAATTTATTGCGCAAGAAAGCCCAATGGCTAAAATGGCCATTGGAGCTTTCTTGCACAAGAGAGCATCTACACTGGCATGGATGCTTTTGTGCAAAAGCAAATCTTTTCCTATTGTTACTGGCATTTTATGATTAGTTTTGGAATCATGTGGGCTGATAAAATATCTCAGGTTAGCTGTGTACAGGCAGTCCCCGACTTACGCGGATCCGACTTATGTCGGATCCGCACTTACGAACGGAGATTGCTACCTGCGAGCTCCGGGGCGAGAAAGCCCCGTTCGTAAGCTGCTCCGGTGCCCCTGGTCTGCTGGAGACCATCTGGGTTCCCGTGCTTCTGAGGCTTTGCCAGAGCAAAGCCTCAGAAGCGCGAGGAACCGCCGCTGCTGCCGCTTCAGTCCCGGTGCCTGTGGTCTGCTGGGGACGGTCCCCAGCAGACCACAGGCACCCGGACTGAAGCTGCAGCCGCGGCGGGGTCCCGTGCCTCTGAGACTTTGCCAGAGCAAAGCCTCAGAGGCGTGGCACCCCGCTGCCGCTGCGGCTCTGCTCCCCGTGTCCCTGGTCTGCTGGGGGGGGGGGGACGCAGCTAGTGTGCCCCCCCCCAGCAGACCAGGCTTTTGTTTTGGACCCTGGGGCAGAGCAGCTGGGGCGCTGCCGATTGGTCCTGCAGCGCCGCTCTGGGCACTACTGGACCAACCCGGCAGCACCCCAGCTGCTCTGCCCCAAGTCCTGATTCAGCCGCTGCTGGTCAGTTTCAGCAGCAGCTGAATCAGGACGCCTGGGGCAGAGCAGATGGGGTGCTGCTGGGTTGGTCCAGTAGCACCGAGGAGCGGCGCTACTGGAGCAACCCAGCAGCACCCCAGCTGCTCTGCCCCAGGCGTCCCCAAGTCAGCTTCTGCTGAAACTGACCAGCGCTGACTACAGGAAGCCCGAGGCAGAGTTGCTCTGCCCCGGGCTTCCTGGAATCAGCTGCTGATCAGTTTCAGCAGCAGCTGACTTGGGGACGCCTGGGGTTCTTAAGTTGATTCTGTATGTAAGTCAGAACTGGCAGTCAGTTTCAGCAGCCGCTGAATCTGGACGCCAGTTCCGACTTACATACAGATTCAACTTAAGAACAAACCTACAGTCCCTATCTTGTACGTAACCCGGGGACTGCCTGTATTTATCTCATCGCTCTAACTTGCCTAACAGTCCCATAATGATATTTCAAATTACACACTATTTAGTACACAGTTTTGGAGGCCATAATCTTAGGTAGGATAATAGGAACTCTCCCCCAAACGATGAGCTTTTAAAATGCAGCTCATGAGGTATCTTATTTTCATCTTCTTTTTGAGGCCTCCTCCTACAAACTGGATACATCAGTGAAACCGTATGAGGGGGTAAGAAATACTCAACTGAGACCAAGCACAATGTTGTGTGAAAAAAATCAATTATTAAGATGACTGTAGTGAGTAAAGACAAAATCTTACCTTGGAAATAGGTGATATGCTGCCTACTGTGAAGAGGCAAAATTTGTCAAAAAAAAACCATACTTCGCATGGATGAAAACATCTTTTCAACGACAAACCTAAGTTGACAATTCTGTTAATAGGATTAAAGTTAATTAAGGAACTGTTTTCTCCTATAAATTCTGGTCCATATAGCATGGATGGAGTTTTAAGTTTTGGAGTTATGTGGGAACCCTTTTTAGTCCTGACATTCATTATTTTATTTACACCTTCTGGCACTTCTTGATATCAACTTTTATGCCTTTCAGTTCAATAGCCTGTACTTAGATTCAGGCCAACATTTCCAAATGATTTTTAGGAGAGTATTATACTTGCTTCAGAAACATAACAGAATGGGTATACTTTTCATGGGGGAAGAGCATTCAAATGCTATACTTTTGTTTTGGGTTTTTTTGGTAACATATCAGTTACATAATTGGTCTCTGAGTATATCAGAGAGGGGAAAGTTGGGTTACAACCTAAAATAATAGATCATATAAATGCACAAATCCAAAATGGTAAAACTTGCAACACTTACCCAGTTAACCCCAGTTCAGAAAAGCACTTAAGCAAGTGCTTAATTATTTTGCTGACTCTGAGCTTCTGTCTTTACTTGTCCAGAGTTTCTACTCTTGTCATTGGACATTTAATCAGAGAGGACTGAATGAAAAATGAGGCCAGAATCCTACAATGAGCACTGGACAAGTTTATTGGTCTCACTGGAATTCTGAAGTGGGGTGTGTATGTTTGGGGAGGAAGAGACCACCTGTGTAGAGATTATTACAGCAAGAGGCCCTAAGTTACAGGGGAGATTTTTAACATCCCATTTGGCATCCAGCCACCATGGACTCTAGGCCCCTAACTATGCTAATACCTTAGAAAACCCCTCATTTGAGGATTTAGTCTCACAGAAGTAACAGCAGTAAAATATTTCTCCAGGAAAGGAATGTACATTAGCTGGTTCATCACACACTTCCAGAAGGCAAAACAAAGTTTCATCACATTTTTCTACTCATCTATTCATTTAAATGCTTGTTTTTACAGACCCAATCTGAACTTCTAGGTTCTATAATGACAGAATAACTTTTATGCAATTAAATTTTCCCTAACTATACTTTTAAAATAATTATTTGTTACTTACCAATGGTATATCAACAACAACTTCCGTCTAATTCCCACCCTTACTACCTACTGGCAAAAAAGTAAAAGTTTTTGGTATAAGTGCCTCATTTGGGGGCAATAAACAGTTCTCAGACAAGAGCAAGAATGTAATCAGGAAAATATGTATAATAATTAGTAAGTGTTTAAGAACATTTTACTAGATGCCCCCAAAAGACACAATCTCATAATCAAGGAATAAAGCTATGAAGGTTTTAAAAAGTGACCTGGTTTAGAGGGCAAAGTGAAAACAGCTATAAAAATAATATACAAAACAACAAAAGAAAGAAAGATGAAGCTGGTCATAATGAATATAAATCAGATATTAGGAACTATAGAAAATTGATAAAGGAAGTAGTGGAACACCTAGGGAAATCTCTGGTCAGCAGAACTAATGACAATAAAAAGGAGTTTTTAAAGAATACTAGGAGGTTGCACCCTCTGCTTAATGCTTCCCTAGCCTCTCTCTCTGGCCACTTTTGCTTCATTGAGAGAGCCTGTTGATGGTGATGATGTGATGACATCATTCTGTCACCCAGCAGGAACATTCTGTCATCCAGCAGGAAAAACTTTTTTCTATATAGAGAGAGATTAGCAACAAAAAGACACCTAGCAGTGGCAGTGGCATTGGCCCATTCCTAGATGGAGATGATAGAATGATTAATAAAGCAGGAAACGCAGACGCATTCAATAAGTATTTGTTCTGTATTTGGGGAAAAACAGATGATGCAGTCATATCATCCCAAAACTCTCTTTGCATTCCACTAGTATCTCTGGAAGATATTAAACAGCAGTTAGATGTTTTAAAATCAGATGGTCCAGATCAGGGGCAGATGATCATTTTGTGGGGCCCCCCTTTGCAACGGCGCATGTGTGGGGCTTCTTGAAGTGCGGGACCTGAGGCGGCCACCCTGCTCGACCTGCCCTATATCCACCTCTGGTCCAGATAGCCTGCTCTTTTAAAACTCTTGGGTTCAAGTTAAGTTGCTTGACCATTAATGCTGATCTTCACTAATTCTTGGAATACTGGGAAAATTACAGGAGATTGGGAGGAGGCTAATGTTGTGTCAATATTTTTAAAATGCTAAATGGAAAAACCGAGGTAATTATGGGCCTGCCAATCTTACATTTATCCGAGGCACGATAATGGAGCAGCTGATATGGGACTCAATTAATAAAGAACTAAAGGAGAGTAATATAGTTCATGCCAATCAACATGATCTTAGGGAAAACAGAATTTCAAGCTAGCTAGGTTCCTTTATTTTAGGAGATTACAAGTTTGATAAAGATAATAGTATTGATGTAATATATTTAGTCTACTGTAAGGCATTTGATTTGATATTGCACATTTGTATTGCAAAACTAGCATGTAAAATTAACATGGCATGTATTAACTGGATTAAAAATTAGCTAACTGTCAACATCTAATGCAAATGGGGAATCAGCATCAAGCAGAGTGCTTCTAGTGGGCCCCATAGGGATAAATTCTTGGTCCTACACTATTTAACATTTTTATCGCTGACCTGGAAGAAATAAAATAATCTCTGATAAAGTTTGCAGATAACAACAACAACAAAAATGGGGCAGTGGTTAATAATGAAGATGACAAGTCACTGATATAGGACAGTCTGGATAGCTTGTATGCTGGGTTCAAGCTAACAATATGTGTTTTAAGTAGGACTAACTGTGTACATCTAGGAATAAATAACATAGACCACAATTATAGGATGAGGGACTCTATCTTGAGAAACATCAACTCTGGAAAAAAAATTGTGGATAGCAGCGGGTAATCAACTGAAAATGAGCTCTGCGTGAGATGTTTTGGCCAAAAGATCTAATGATAGCCTTGGAAGCAAAAATGGGAATCTTGAGTAGCGGAGATGTTATTTTACCTTGAAATTGGCAAAGGTGCAACCACTGTTGGACTAGTATGTCTAGTTCTGGTGTCCACAATTCAAGGACACTGATAAATGGGAGCAGGATCAAAGAAGAGCCGCATAAATGATTAAAAGATTAGAAAACATGACATAGTAATAGATTCAAGGAGCTCAATCAATATAGTTTAACAGAAAGAAGTTAATGTGTGACTCAGTTACCTACTTTCATGGGGATCAAATATTTGATAACGGGCTCCTCAGTCTGGCCGTGTCCACACTCAGGGGTTCTTTCGAAAAAAGTAGCCTTTTTTCGAAAGAACTTCCCCTGCGTCCAGACTCAAGCCGCGTTCTTTCGAAATTAAATCGAAAGAACGCGGCTTTTCTTTCGACGGCGGTAAACCTCGTTTCACGAGGAAGAACGCCTTTTTCGAGGGAGATCCGTCGAAAGAACGTGAGTCTGGACGGGGGGAGCCCTTTCTTTCGAAATTATTGGCCTCCAGGAACAAGCCCTGGTGGACAATCTGGGCCATGGGTTGCACGTCTGTGGTTCCTGGCTGCAGCCATTCCTTAAAGGGACAGGCGCACCCTCACAGCCACTTGTTGCAGACAAGGAGCCAGAGCACACGGCGACCTTGCTGCAGCATGTCACAGCCCCAAGAGCGTCCTGGCCCTTCCTCCGAGCCTTCTGGGGACCCAGCCAAGGGCTCCAAGCGCCGGGCACCATCCTGGTCCGGCGCAGAGATAAAGAGCCTGCTGGAGCTGTGGGGAGAGGAGGAGGCCTTACAGGCCCTCAAAAGCCGGCGGCGAAACGCCGACATTTATGGCCGCATGGCTGAAGCCCTGGCCCAGAAGGGCCACTACCCCCGCACCCAGGACCAGGTGCGCTCAAAGGTAAAAGAGCTGCGGCAGGGCTACGCCAAAGCCAGGGAGGAGAGCTCCCGTTCTGGGGCAGCCCCCCACTACTGCCCCTACTACCCCGAGCTGGACCAGATCCTGGGTGGCAGTGCAGAAGCACGCACACCACGGCGGTTCGTGCAGTCCGGACTGGCAGACCCGGTGGTGGACGCTCCAGAGCGGGAGCTACAGCAGTCTGGAGACGGGGACATGGGCCCAGAGGAGGAGGACACCGAGGAGACGGCGACCCTCACCCTGGAGCCAGTCACCCAGACCTCTGAGGCCTCCCAGGCATCATCTGGCACGGGAGAGGAAGCAGCAGGTGAGTACAGTGAGTTTGTGTCACACCCGGGGGGGGGGAGGGGAAGGTAGGTGGGTGGGTGCACAGTGGGTGATGCACAAGGGAAACCTGTCATGCTCATGCTGATGCCCAGGTCTCTCTCACACACACACACACACACACACACACACACACACACACACACACACACACACACAGTGTGACCTTCAGAATGTCTGCTTCCCCTGTCTCAAGGGAGAGGGCATGCCCTTTTGGACAGCTGTTGCACACAGGACTGATTGTGATAGAAATGTAGCCGTGTTACTCTGATCTGAGGAAGTGGGTCTGGCCCTGGAAAGCTCATCCCCTAATAAACCATCCTGTTAGTATTGTAAGTGCTACAGAGTCCAGTTTATAGGACTGATTGTGTCTTCTTCTTTTCCTCCACAGCCGGACCAGCCGTGGAAGAGGGCCGCAGCACCCCAGCCCCACCTCCATCTCCATCACCACCTCGGAGACATGGGAGCCGCAGACACAGGCGTGTCTACGCCGACATCCTCCGGCAGCACGTCGAGGCTGTGCAGCAGCAGAACGCCATCCTGCTCCAGAGGGCGGAGGCAGAGGAGAGGTGGCGTGATCGGCTCATGAATGAGCTGGTCCTGCAGCGCACGGTGCTGTACGCCACCCTGAGGGTGCCTGCTGCTGTGCCTGGTCCTGCTCCTCCAGCACCCCATGACCCCACCCCACCAAACCCCCCTTCCACAACAGCAGCCCTTTCCCCCCTTGGACCTCCCTCTCCCCCAGCCCCCCCAGCTCCCCAGCCCCTCTCTCCCCCTGGCCCTCCTCTCCCCCAGGCTTCCACGTCCCAAGAGCCCCCCAGCAGCCAGCCAACCGACAGGTGCATCACCCGATCCCGTAGCCGGGGAGCACCCCAAACACGAGGCCCAGCCAGGAAAGGGAAATCTGCCAAGCCCCGTTCAACCTGATCCCCTTCCCCCCTCCAGGTTTCCAGGCCCCTTCCCCCCTCCAGGTTTCAATCACCCCCATCACCCCAGTTAAAGCACAAACAAAGGGTTAAAGGCACTGTTTGTTTATTGTATATAGTTTGGCAACAACAAAAATGAAGAAAATTTTTGTTATTTTGCCACATTGTTTGATTATATGTACAAAATTATAAATAAGTAAAGAGAACATTTTATTTTGAAACACACCCTGGTGTAAGTGATGTGTCCAAACTGGGTCAGGAGATGGGTTGTGCAGTGAAGCTTCTATTGGGGGCCAGGGCCCAGTCCCCAGGCAGAAGCCCCTCAGTGCACTCAGTGGCCTCCACTGGAGAATTGCTCCCGGAGGGCCTCCCGGATGCCAACTGCAGACCGGTGAGCCTGGCGGATGGCAGCTGTCCGGGGCTGGGCAAAGAGCCTCTCCTGGGCATCAGCAGCTCTCCCCCACCCTGGTAGGAAGGCCTCCCCTTTCCTCTCCACGAGGTTATGGAGGACGCAACACGCGGCCACCACCTCGGGGATGTTGGTCTCCCCCATGTCGAGGCGTGTGAGCAAGCACCGGAATCTGCCCTTTAAACGGCCAAACGCACATTCCACCTGGTTGCGAGCCCGGTTAAGGCGAGCATTAAACTGCTCCTTGCTCGCATCCACCTGGCCGGTGTAGGGCTTCATCAGCCACGGCATCAGGGGATAGGCGGCATCAGCCACTATGCACACCGGCATGTGCACATCCCCAACCGCAAACTGGCGATGGGGGAAAAAAGTTCCTGCCTGAAGCCTCCGGTACAGGTACGAGTTCCTGAAGATGCGGGCATCGTGTGCCCGCCCTGACCACCCAACACAAATGTCCGAAAACTGTCCACGATGGTCGACCAGGGCCTGGAGGACCATAGAAAAGTAGCCCTTTCTGTTTATGAATTGGGCTGCTCGATGGGGCGGTGCACGGATGGCAATGTGTGTCCCATCGAGCGCTCCTCCGCAATTGGGGAAGCCGAGGGCAGCAAAGCCGGCCATGACGCTGTCCAGATCCGGTAGACAGATGAGCCTGTTGAGCAGCTCCGAATTGATGGCCCTCACCACCTGCAGAACGAGACAGACAACAAAGTGTTAGAAGGGGTGCCTTATGTCTTAGGAGGAGAACCCACCGCCCACCTTCCCTCTCAAACAAACAGCCCGGGAATCCCCTCCTCAGAACCCCCCCCCCCCCCCGCCCCCCAATTCAGGGTGAGTGGAGGAGCTCCCTCCCACTCCCACTCCCACTCCACTTGGCCCTTCCTGACAGTCTCCCTTCCCCCCACCCCAAACTGTGACTGTCCCCAGACAATGACTTACCTCCATCAAGACGGCCCCGACAGTAGATCTCCCCACGCCAAATTGGTGTCCCACGGAGCGGTAGCTGTCGGGGGTTGCCAGCTTCCAGAGGGCAATGGCGACCCTCTTTTCCAGGGGGATGGCGGGCCGCAGGTGGGTGTCTTGCCGTTGCAGAGCAGGGGCGAGCCAGGTACAGAGCTCCTGGAAAGTGGTCTTTCTCATGCGGAAGTTCCGTAGCCAGTCTTGGTCATCCCAGATCTCCATCACGAGCCGGTCCCACCATTCAGAGCTGGTGTCAAACCTCCAAACACGCCTGTCCACGAAAAAGTTCGGAGGCAAGGGCAGTGTGGCTGCCGGACGGGGGAACCCCTCGTCCCTCTGGTCTGGGTCCAGCTCGGGAAGGAGCCTCATGATTGTCTCACGAAGATGCAGCAACAGCTGCAGTATGGTGGTGTGGGGCCCTCGCCTGCCCAGGGGCAGCTCTGGCTCCATGCCACAAATAAGGGTCTGCAAGCAGAAAAACCTCAAAAGAAAAAAGCTGCTGGGGTGTCCCAGGAAGCTGAGCACTCCAAAGCAGCACTGCAATGCCTTGCAAAATTCCTCAAGGGACAGCAAAGGCAGCTGCAGGAGCAGAGCAACGGGTGTTCAGGAGTGTCCCTCTCACCACGCGTCTCTGCAAAGGGCAGGCAGGCAGCACCCGGAAGGAAATGCTGCCCCCATGCCCTGGCAGAAGCAGTTCCGGGTGGCTTTCAATTTCGAAAGAGCGTCCGGCAGTCTGGACGCTCTTTTTCGAAATAGCGGATCGATCTTTCGATCCGCGCGATGTAGTCTAGACGCGCTCTTTCGAAAGAGCCTCTTTCGAAAGATGCTTTCGAAAGAGGCTCTTTCGAAAGAAGCCTGCAGTCTAGACACACCCTCTAGGAGGAAAAGGTATAACAATCCAATGTCTGGAAGTTGAAGGTAAATTCAGATGAGAAATGAGGCATACCTAATGGCTATGTCTCCACTGGCATGATTTTCCGGAAATGCTTTTAACGGAAAAGTTTTCCGTTAAAAGCATTTTCGGAAAAGAGCATCTAGATTGGCACGGACGCTTTTCCACAAAAGCACTTTTTGCGGAAAAGCGTCCATGGCCAATCTAGATGTGCTTTTCTGGGCTTTTTTGCGGAAAACAAATCTCTGCTGTCTACACTGGCCCTTTTGCACAAAAGTTTTTCGGAAAAAGACTTTTGCCCAAACGGGAGCAGCATAGTATTTCTGCAAAAGCACTGACAATCTTACATGAGATCGTCAGTGCTTTTGCGGAAATTCAAGCGGCCAGTGTAGACAGCTGGCAAGTTTTTCTGGAAAAGCACCTGCTTTTCCGGAAAAAGTGGCCAGTCTAGACACAGCCCACGAGTGAACATAATTAACCATTGGAAAAACGTAAGAACAATCTTGGTGGATTCTCCATTCTGGACATTTTTAAAGATTAGATGTTTTTCCAGGTGATACACTCTAGCAAGTACTTTTGGGAAATTCTACAGCCTAAGTTATGTAAGCGGTCAGACTAGATGATGACAATGGTCCCTTCTGACCTCGAAAATTGAATCTAAGACTTAAGTGTTACTGCTGCTGTTCCAATGAATACATCCAATGAAAAGCCACAAGTGATATAACTTTCAATTGTAAAGAACAAATGTGACCATTCAGACTCTTTGGCTGTGATTTTAGGTTTAGGATCCTTTGATTATCCCAATCTCAGAGCTCTTATAGAATTGTTTTTAATTTCTAATAGTTCACAGATGTATTATTCAATATTGCAGAGTTGAAAGGGAGTAGGTAACTTGAACAAAGAAGGACAATTTCATTTTTACATATTGTCATTTAAAAATAATCCTACCACATTTGATAGCAGCAGTTTTCATGGGTTTCATTGAGCTATTAAAGTCAGTCAGCAAGTTTTCAATTATGGAGAAGGGTGTATATTTTAAATGATAAAATCACTAACAATAAATGTTTTACACTTGATAATGAACAAGGTTTGCTAAGTCATTTAAAGAAAGATGGCATAATTTTATGAAGATGAAAAATTGTTTTTCTTTTAAATAGGACAAGTAACTGCTTTCAAAACCAGTGAATTTGAGGTAAAAAAATGGCTATGCTTTAAAGAAAGAATGATGTAATTTTATGAAAAGGTCACCAGAGGGCCTTCAGTGCCTAAAGGTTAGTAATAGAATATCTTCTAACTATGCTGCATACAAAATGCAGATTTATACTTGCTCTTTAAATAATACATGTGTGTATTTATAAATCTGGGACTATGTAGTTTTATTTCCTAACAGATAAATCAGTTTAATCTACTTTTTTATTAGATTCCCTGCTATCTTTTAAAAAAAATACTTTTGATGTTTTGAAAGATAATTTTTAAAATCATTGGGCAGAACTGGATGTAAATACTTTAAGACTAAATTATGGTTTTTGTAGGAGGTAGATGTGTAAAATATAGTTCAGCTAAAGGTTAGGGAATGTATCTTTAAATTCTCTATTTAATCCACATACCAGCAGCTTCAGGTTTTCATGCAAAAAACCAGAAGGGTTAGTAAGTAACTTTTGAAAATACTAAATGAAGCTGGCAATGTGAAGTGTATGTAAACTTCCTTACCATCTTTGAGAGCCTTCCCACGGCAAAAATATTGTATTTCAGTAGTCAGGGTGCTGTTTCTCTGAGGCAGTATGATGGTACAGCAATAGGGTTTTATTTATTTTTCTAGAAATTAGAGTTATATGAATGATGTAGGACACCCCAAAATTCCATATGCTTCACAGACAACAGGAAAACAGTAGCTTATGCATCTGATGAAGGAAGTACCTGGTGTGCTGTACAGTTGAATGCCACTTTAAAAAAACTTACAAAGAGTTAAAATGCTTTAGAGTGTAAGTTCTTTGGCATAGGAACTGTCTTGTTTGATGCACAGCACCAAGCACAAAGATAGAATTGTGTTGGAAATGTTTTTCCTGTCTTACACGTATTTTTAAGACTTTGAATTCTTTTTCCTGTATGAATCAGGACAAAAATGTCTAAACCTAAAAACATGTTCATGAATGAAACAAAACAAAACAAAAAACAACTATTTTTAGATTAATTTAAACATTTTGTTGCAATAATTTAGAAGTGTCTTGTTTAGATTTAGACTTTTCAAAACATTTTTCAGGCTAGCTAAAATATTGACATGAAAAGTTGTGTTAAACCAGAAAAGATATTTCTTTTCAATCAAGGTAAAAAACAAAGGTTTTTTTACATTTTTAAAAATGATGCTTCAAGTTTCAATATTTGTCTCTGTTTCACAAAGTTTCAGTTTTGATGAATTGGCAGGTTTAGACGAAAAAATGATTTGTCAAAAAATTCTCAACCAGAGCCACGCAATAAGATCTTGAACAATAACTGGGTCTCCAAGGGCACATCTATACAGCTGGGCAAAAGTAGAATTAAGATATGCAAATTCAGCTACACCAATAGCTTTTGGTGCTGTCCACACAGAGGGAAGTCAAAGGAAGAACACTCTTCCATAAAATGAGAGTTACAGGAGTTGGAGTAAGAAGTCCTACATCTTGACATTATTTCAAAATAATGGCTTGCTGGGTAGACATGCATTTTGTTATTCCAAAATGCTCTGCAGGCATACCCTAACTTACTACCACAATAGAAATAATTAATGACAACAAAAACAGTGGCAACGTTTGGCACATTAGCCACAGAACCACCAAGCAAATTTAGGAAGGGTATCAAAATTCACCACTGCCAGAACAAGAAACTTCATATCACCCCAATATAGCAATGAGATACAACAAGAACAATTTGTAAAGGCAATCATTTACACTGAACCCACTGCTACAATTCTCACAAAAAGGTAGATTTCAAACTTGATTTTAAATCAAATACATCTGGTGAGAAAAACAAATATGATAAAATAAAATCTTATCTAATTCTTCCTGTTTGTCCCCCCCCCCCCCCCCGGTCAACCATTTTAGATCAAAGTGAAGAAGGGACAAGTAACTTTAGTATTTTTTTACAACTTTGCCCAGATTAAATCCTTTTTATTGTGCTCAAGAAAGTGAGAACATAACTCATGACAAGGTATACTTCCAGTTAGAGTGGATGGAAATATTTCCACTCAAAAAGATTTTCATGAAAAAAATGTCCCTTTTAAAAAACATTTTTGGGAAAAATTGTTGAGACACAATTTTCCATTTTTGGGTGCAATTTGCCATGAATAATCTATAGTCTAGATAAAGGTTATCTAAATTGTTTTTAAAGACATGATAGAAAACAGAAGCCCATTTTTTATAGTGAATACACTGTTTTTTCTTAAGACATTTTGAAAAAAGTTTGGTAAAATATTGTGAACAATTTAATAAAAACTTTAAAATGGGTCTATTTGAAATCATGCAAAGTGGAACATTTATTTTTACAAAAAGCATGACATTATTTTCTTGAGTTTTCTGACCATCTCTATTGGTATCCAAATGAAACTGAGGTATTGGAATTTATTGTGATAAATGGAAGTGTCAATAAAAGTGGGAGATTTTCCAGGTAAGTGATATCCACAGAAGAATCATAGACTACTAGAACTGGAAAAGACCTTGAGAGATCATCAAGTCCAGTCCCCTGCATTCACAGCAGGACTAAGCGCCATCTAGATTGGGGTGGGCGATAATTTTTAATGGGGATGCCAAGATTTTGGTAATTGGTCAAGGGCCACACTTCCATGGAGGGGGTGCAGAGTCTGAGACAGTGGGTGGTGTGTGAAAGGGAGCTTGGGATAGCGGATGGAGGTGCAGGAGGGGGTGTGGGGTCTGAGAGGGAGTTTGGGTGAAGGAAGGGGTTATGATCTGGGGCAGGGACTCTGGGTCCAGGAGGGTGTGTGCACGCAGAAGAGAATTCTGGCCTGGGGGAGAAGTGTAGGAGGGAGTGCAGGGCCTGGGAGGGAATTGTGACCTGGAGGAGGTGAGGAGAGGGGATACAGAGGGTTTGAGAGGTGACCGGGGCAAGAGGGAATGGTGGCTTGGGGCACGAAGTTGGGGAAAGAGGAGGTGGGGTGCTAGAGGCAAGGCCAGGTTGGGAGGCACTTACCTAGGCAGTTCTTAGCCAGCAGCCCTGTAGGAAAATGAGACTGGGCTGGCTGCTCCACGTGGCTCTGCTCCAGCAAGAGGAGGGGGGAGGGAGGCAGGGAGAAGGCTTTGCTCGCTGCATTGCCTCCAGCAAATTTTTTCAACTCCTATTGGCTGGAAACTGGCCAATGGGAGCTGAGGGCTTTTGCTAAGGGATGGGGACAATGCATGGAGCCTTCCTGTCCTTCCCCAATGCCCAGAGCAATTAGCAGCCAGCTGTTTAAAGAGGTGTGAGCTGCTACATAGTAAGCATGCTGGCGAGGTGGCTGTGGGCCAGATCTGGCAGCTTTCTCTTTTAATTTAGAAAAGACAAGACAGAGGGGATATAGCAGTTTTCAAGTATTGAAAAGGGTGTTACAAGAAGGATGGGGAAAAAATTGGTCTCCTTGGCCTCTGATGATAGGACAAGAAGCAATGGGCTTAAACTGCAGCAAGGAAGGTTTAGGTTGGACATTAGGAAAAACTTCCTAACTCTCAGGGTGATTAAACATTAGAATAAATTGCCTGGGGAGGTTGTGGAATCTCCATCACTGGAGATATTTAAGAGCAGGTTGGATAGACATCTATCACGGTTGATTTAGACAGTGTTTGGTCCTGCCATGAGGGCAGGGGATTGGACTTGATGACCAATGATGGATATTCCACATTCTCCCTAGGCAATTTATTCCAGTGTTTAACCATCCTGACAAGAAGTTTTTCTCCTAATGTCCAACATACACTTCCCTTGCTGCAATTTTTCTCTCTACTCCTTGTAACACCTGAAAACCGCTATCATGTTCCCTCCCAGTCTTCTCTTTTCTAAACTAAACAAACCAAATTCCTTCAATATTCTGAAAGAATGTAATCTAAATTAGGATACCAGAAGTATTTGGATAAAAGAGACTCAACTGTGTTTAGATGAGTTGCTAGCACCCTACCCCTTCCTTACTCATTTCTGTAGTTAGCACATTCTTTTTGCATACAACAGAGATGTCATACACTTACGTTTTCCTCCCAGAAAAATCCACTCCCACATCTGTGCTTTGTTAAAGTTAAAATTACAAGAGCTGACAGCTCATGGGAAGATTTTTTCATATTTTTTCTTTAAGTTGGGATTTAATAAGGCTGTTGCCTATGGGCCCAAGGTTGACTCTTTATTCCCTGCTGTTACATAACCTCTGTGATGGTAGCCCAGATCAATTATGAATGGAGGACCCTGGCAGATTAATAATTCGTTAGTTGAGGGAATTTTGAATGTGTTGAGCTCCCTGTGGATTATTAATTTCATTATTACTACTTAATTAATGTAGAGAACAAAGTTGCACGGAGACTTCTCAACATTTAATAGGGCCACCATGCCAGATAAATGCTTCCACCCAGTAAAAGACGACAGCAAAAATGCTATGAGTTTACTGCTACAACAATTTGATGATTACATACACTGCTCTAGCTACCAGAGCTTTACTTATAAGGCCTCGACTCAGCAGTCATACGTTTGATAAAACATATCTTGAGTCAGCCCATTTGAGTCCTGGGTCAGAAGACAGAGCCTAACAAAACAAAGGCAAGTCTGCCCTCTCAGAGCTAAGAACCCAATTGATTACAAGAGACCAAGAATGAAAAACAGGAATGAAGGTGCAGATAACAGGATCAACAAGGGATCCAGAGGAGAACACCAAGACAATGCTCCCTATTCCAAGAAGATGTCAGTCGATGCCATCCAGAGGAACTCTTGGCAAAAGAAAAAAGCAAAACAAAAGCCTAACTGATCACCACATTTGGGAACAGGAAGGAATTTTCTCCTGGGTCAGACTGGTAGTGACCCTTGGTTTTTTGCCTTCCTCTGA
The DNA here is from genome assembly GCF_052426305.1 of Pelodiscus sinensis. Taxonomy (NCBI): domain Eukaryota; kingdom Metazoa; phylum Chordata; order Testudines; family Trionychidae; genus Pelodiscus; species Pelodiscus sinensis. The sequence goes on along the minus strand of NC_143057.1, from coordinate 110,369,351 downwards.
AGCATGAAGCACAGGTTGCTTGCAGGTTTAAACTAGTGCAGTGTTTCTCAACCTTTTTTTAAAAAAATACCCCTTTAAAAAATTATATGTATACCTAGTACCTACACTTTTCAGATACACAATTTTTTTTCTACCATTGCGACACATTTGTTTAAACAACTTAATCGTTGCCTGTCTGGGGATGAAATTTTTGGGTGTAAAAAGTACAAAAATAATAAAGCACTGTAAAACTTAAAACAAAAATTCAGTTTTTTCCCAGACTTCTCTTGAGTACCCCTAAGGGTACTCGTACCACTGGTTGAAAAACACTGAACTAGTGTAAAATGGTGGATTCTCGTTAACTTGAAGGCTTTTAAACATAATTTGAGGACTGGCTGAGTTGCAGAAGAAGTTAGGATCTATTACAGGAATGGGTAGGTGAAGTTCTGTGCAACATGCAGGAGGTCAGACTAGATGAACATGATGGTCTTTTCTGGCCTTAAAATCTGAGAATATAAATCTATCAGAAAAATCTCTATAAATTGGAATAGTTAAGGACCAAAACTCCTTGTATGTTATATTTGTACACAGCAGCTATTTAAACCAACATGCAAAGAAAATTGCTCTAGGAATCTTTAAAATGCCATGAAGTGATTCTATTGGCCTGCCTGAATTGTGAGGCTAACTATGGGAAAGTGGATGGAAGTTTATAAATTGATCCAAGTACTGTACTTCTGAATACGAGGAGAGAAAACCTGAAACTAAGTTAACACAGGGGAGGATTAAAGGGTTTAGACCAGGGGTCTCCAAACTTTTCAGCCCGAGGGCCGCATTAACTATCAAACAGCAGTTCGGGGGCCGACTACACACTTGAGGTCCAAATAAAAAACAATCAAAACATGGATGTTGTTTTTAATTATTTATTTAATATTATTTTATTCAGTTATTATTTAATAACACATTCATACACTACACATGAACACCTGTATTAGTGTGAATGGTGAAATTGTTTCCTGGATGTCAAAATAGCAGACATTTCTGGCTTTAGATTTGTTGTCCCTAACATCAACAGTGACCTGAGATTATCATTGGACAAGTTTGTTCTCAAATTGTTCTTCACGTATTTCATTCTTGAAAATGTTTGTTCACACAGGTATGTTGTTTCAAAGATTGAAAGGTACCTTGATGCAAAAGTTTTGTAGACAAAAAGGTCTCCACGGGCTGGATGAGAGGGCCTCGCGGGCCGCATCCGGCCCGCGGGCCGTAGTTTGGAGACCCCTGGTTTAGACAAAGCTGCTTTCCAGACAGCCTCCACTTTCAATAACATTTGGTTGGTTTCCCAGTACCGGCACTGCCTCTGCAACTTATAAATATGATTTCATTCCTCCCCAGCTCTAAATTTTGGCATGGCTCCCCCATGCCTTCTCTGTTATGGGCTTGATCATGCAGCCTTAAATCACGCCACAGCTGCTGGATTGAGTCTTAGCTCAATTGCATTTTTGAACCAGATTCATTTTATGCTAGTCTAAATGTGCTATCTATAGAGACAAAGACACATATAACAAGGCATAATTAAAAGATCTGATTCTGCAAGGCCCTCTAGGAGGGGAAAAAAAGTATAACGTGACACAACAGGTGGATACAACTAACAGATATGGTGAGCACGAGGTAACAGTGACTCAGTTATGGTAAGTGTAATGAAGGTTGATATGTTCATTTCAAAGGGTGTGACATTAAAATTACAAAGGCAATTGAAATTAATATTGTTGCCATATGCTATGCCACCCACTGTATATAGAATATGCCTGAGTACCATCTATATTTTTGCACTAGGCATAGTGTAAAGATTTTCAAGGACAACCATTATGGTACTGATTAATACAGCAGATGTTTGAGTCTATGTAAGACATATTGGTTCCTGGTCTGTAAAATTGTAGTCAGAAAAATACTTTTGTTACAAAGGCAATTGTCGAAGAGCAGATGTGTGTTATTATGTAAATTCTTTGCACAAGGAAATGAAGATACAAGACTGGCTTTTACATTTTAAGGAGTGAGTTGTTCCTACAGTACACATAAATGTCTGGTACAAAAGGGCTTAAGGGGAAGAGACTAAGCATTCCTAAAAACATCTCTGCCTAGTCTAGGGTAGAAAGAGGGATGAGTAGAGAATCAAGGGCTAAAAACACATTACTGATGAGGACAAATCAGTCTAAAGTTTAAAAAACTGCTTTATTTTTGAATGCAGTTATGTAACAAAAAAAATCTAAATTTGTAAGCTGCAGTTTCATGATAAAGAGCTTGCACTACAGTACTAGTATGAAGTGAATTAAAATATCATTTCTTGTGTATCATTTTTACAGTGGAAATATTTGTAATAAAAATATAAAAACAAGCTCTGTGCACTTGGTATTCTGTGTTGTAATTGAAATCATTTTGAAGTGGCATTCTATTGTTTAACAGTGCAATTAAATGTGTGATTAATTTTTTAGAATTAATCATGTGAGTTAACTGCAATTAATCAACAGCCCTACTTTCTACATATTCATTTGTATACCAGTCTGGAAAATACCATTTATCCTAAGGGTTAACCGTACTACCTACAATGATTCTGAAGGCATCATGGCTTGCCCAGGGTGTTAGCAACATTCCAGATGTCTTTGACTTCATTCAGGGCTGCATTTTTGAATGTATAACACTGCAGCAGGGAGTTTGCAATGCTATCAAAATGCTTAAAACCCTAGTTTTCAATGTCATAGCATGTGTCTTGCTAAGTACTGGCCACCTATTTTTTATTCAGTGCAGCACAGAACAAAAATAGAAATGTGCTCATTTCCCCACTGTAAGGAAAACTGTTAAAACCTAATCATGAAGCCTTGAACAAATTGTCATTTAACAACAGACTCTGGCACACAATTTTCTACACCTACATGCCTTTGAAAATTTTACCCTAAATATTTAATTGTGGTGACACCCAGTAACATTGCAAAAGACAGTTCATCTCCATTACTTTAGGTGGGACAAATGGAAAAAGAAACCATAAGATTATTTTTAAAAATTGTTTCACTCTCTTTATTTTATCATTATTTTTGCACTCCTATAGTACTGTCCATGTGAAATAGCTCATTTAAATATTAATCTATGAAGCCTCACAATAATCTTGCAAAGTAAGGTGGAGAAACTGAGGCACAGAGAAGCTAAGATACTAGGACCCAAAGTAAGAGTCAAGTAGTGAAAGAGCCACAAATTACAGTGTATCAGAAAAGGTTTCCCCTCCCCCATGGATAATATTGATTTTTTTCCTTGGAAAAGCAAAATATTTGACAAAAAAATCAACATATTCTATAGAAAGCAGACACATTTTGCCCAAGAATTCATTTGATGAAACCCCCATTAATTCCAGCCATTGCTTTCAGGAGTAAAAATAAGAAGTCTCAAATCCTAAGCCCCATGCCTAATGAGACAGAATTTTCAAGAGTGACTATTGATTTTGAGTGCCAAAATTGATGGAGATTTATCTGAGCACCCTTTAAAAGTGTCAAGTCCCTTTAAAGCATTGCAGGTTGGACACCTAAAATGGAGGCACTGAAAATCACAAGCCCTTTTTAACAACCTAAAGCCAGGCTTCCTCCATTTTTGTGTTATAGTGAAGTATATCGTAGCACAGGGATCTCTTTGGCGAATGGGCTTGGTAGTCTCAAAGTGCACATTTGTTGGAAGCTGACCAGGGCTGGCCTTACCATGAGGTGAACTGAGGCAGTTGCCTCAGGTGCCAGACTGGGGGGGGAGAGGGCGCCACTAGGACCCAGAGTGGAGAAAATTGTGTCTGCTGCTGGTGTATATGTATTCTCTCTGCTCTAGATGCACAGCAATGGTGGAATGCCATGAGAGGAATAGAACAGGAAGAAGGCAGAATTGAGACCTTTCAAAGTTTTGGCCCTCGCCTTTGAGCTCCTCGCCTCAGGTGCCAAAATGTTGTGGGCCAGCCCTGAAGCTGACAAGGGTATGAAATCTCCCCAGCCAGAGAGTGATTGGATTGCAGCAGTTTTAAAATTGGCCTGGAAACTAGATTATGATTGTGACTTTGTCTTACCTTAGGAAGCCTGTACTTTTCTCTCAGGTGAACCCTCAGACAGGCTCTCTCTGCCTTTTTTTGTGTGAACGCTGCATCTCTCTCCATCCTGAAAAATCAAAATAAGAGGCCTGTAACCAGAAACCTATCACACACAACTTGTCACTGTCACAGAACTATTTACTCACCCCTAGTGAAGTATAGACTGAAGTAATTCTCATGCCCTTTTATGCTTTAACATAGTATAGTCGGCATCAGAGTAAACAAACAAAACCACACTTATGTAAAGCTTTTTATTAATCTATGTTGCAACACTTCTGGGAGGCAGATTCGTATTATGTCCATTTTACAGAGGAACTAGAGACACAAAGTTAAACCACTGGTCCAAAGCTACAAAAGGAATCCCTGCTAGAAGTGCCATTAGAAGTCAGGAATTCCTGATAACCAGATCTATAGTCAGACCAGTAGGTCATTAATCTTTGTAAGAAATTAAGGACAAGCCTAATGACATCAGCAATGTGACGGATCTGTCAGTTTTGTTCTCCCTGCTTGGCTGGTTCTTGCATTGATAAAAGCCATTATTACTGAGATCAATGGAGAGCTTCCTACAAGAGAATCTCAAAGTTCAAATCCTCCCCTGATAATCTGAGATGAGACACTTATTCCCCATTCAGTAAAAATGTGCCTGTTGAAGGAAGGTATCTATATCAACCCAAATTTAATGGGAGAAAAAAAAGTGATCACAGGTCTGTTTACCCCTTACATGGCCATGGCAAGGGATATTTTATAGGGCAGTTACTTTTGAGTCACAAACCACAGTCTTTAATCATCACTCCAGGTTTTGATCTACAAGTAAGGGGCAAAGAGACTTTGCTCACTTCCAAATTTATGAATGTCCATTTTATTGCATCAAGATAAAATTATTGCATGAAGGTAAAATTTGACTTCACTTGTTTTTAAAAATGTTTCCTGTGATTTTTTTGGTTAGGTGGTGTATATTGTCAGCTCTAAAGTTGATAACAATACAGGTAGTTGAGAAATATTACCCACCTATTCTTCAAAGTTCTTTATTGCCATGGGTTTTTTCCATAAAACGTTTGGTTTTTGTACAAAAGTATGTTGATAAAAACTAACCATAAGCTTTCAAAGCAACATGCATGGATTTAGCAGAGAAACTTCCTTCAAAGTGAAAAACCTTCATACATAATATGCCATTGCCTGCCATGCAATTAACGATTCCCGTCCACTAGAGGTGGACAATTTGGACTCTATTCAGTTGTGTTGTCCACCCTTTTGCCAGTGCAATACTATTTGCTGTGGAACAGACCCTTGAGTTTCATGTAAACTAGTTTTACGCATCTCCTTGAAAAGCTGTTCCACAGCTAAACAGATCTCAGGACCATTTTCTGATAGTTAGTGCACATTTTCTCACCTACTGTCACCCTTATACTCCAGTTAGCCTGCCTGTGTACAATAATAAGAGATCCTCTTTCTGCATTTTACAATCCCTCATATACTTGCAGACAGTTGTTTCACAATGATTTATTGCCATCATCAAATATTTACAAAGAAGATGGGCTCAAAGTGTAACTTCAGAGACCAAATTCTAGAAAATCAAGGCTAGAATGGATGCCCATTTATCATGAGTAGTGAAATCAACATTCTTATGGATGCAAGCAATTGGACTATGTGACTGAGAGGACCCCTTCACTCCCAACGAGACTCTCATTTGCTCGTTCACATGCCTTCCTGATGACTGGTGATGGATGCATGCATTTTTATATTTTTAACTTAACAAGTGTTGGTTCGAGATTAAAGCAAAAATAGTGGAGACAATGAGGTCATGTCAGAGTTCTAATCCAGTCTGAGCCTCTAACTCATTGCATGACCTTGGGCAAGTCTTTTAACCTTTGATCCTCAGGCTGTGGAGATGTAAAACTGAGTAAAATGAGGAGGTCACTAAAACCAGATGTTGTATCTGTGATCATGATTCCAGGATCTGACAAACAATTACTGAACCAGTGCAGCAGTGCCTAGTTTCATCATTCAGGTTTTTCTCTGCAAAAAACATGTAACCATTCTCATTACTGCTGCCCTCTCCTCACCTGTCCTGGAAGCAATAATGGTTAGTTATTGACTTATTGCAGAGCTGCATATTTAACAAATATAGCAGACTTCAAAACATTGTCGAAAGAATATGCTCTTCTCTTTTTAAACTTTTCTCCGCTCCAGATTTCTTGCTTTGTTCATCTTGTCCAGCACTACATCGTTTTGCAGGCCGATTAAAAGAAAAAAATAATCTCCCTAATGTACCACAAAAGGTGGCAACATTTTGATTTATGTTTACAAACAGGCTACATGTACACAAGATTTTATGAGTGAAGTTGCTGCTACTAAATATAGATCTAGATATCTCTTAAATTCCATACACCATTAACCTTTCACCTATAATCATCTTACATGTAGGATTTAGCAGCCATTATGTAATTGATCATTAGTGAACTAGATGCAGTGGAGATTTAGAATTCAATTGTCTTTATCATTATGAAGGGTCTCAATTCCTACCTTGAAATCCATCATTTTACTGTATGTGCATTATGTATGTAAACAATGCCTACACATTTTACTTCCAAAGAATGTAGTTACAGCTTGTGATTATCAGAAAAAATAAAATTCCTGAGCTTTAAACAGAGAGCAAAACCTCTCTGCCTCATTTAATAGATTTTGGGAAATGGAAGAATCGTTTAGGACTATAGTTCTGAAATTAGTCATGTTCTTTGGATAAACATTAACAGCTTTACACACTGCATTCATACCACATCCTCAAATGTTTGCAATGATAAATGGGGCAATTAAATATTTTAAGCATATCAGATTTAGTGTTTTAAGAAGGCAGACTATATGATTTTCAGCATTAACCAGTGCATTCTTAGATTACAATCAACACTAATATCACTAAACCTATAGAAATAAACTTGAAAGCAATGATCTTGCCTGTAGCGAAGCAGAAAGCAACACCAACACAAGATGTGTATGTGAATGTGGGGGGAAAATAATGGGGGATGGAAATGAAGGTGAAGGATGAAATCACGATACAAAACATCTTACAATTTGCAGCTAGATGAGTATTTATTTTAGAGAGGCTGTTTGACAAGGTAATGTTCCCTATGTTTAACAAAAGGAAAGTGGGGCAGGGGAAAGATGTTCTGGGGTTTCTTGGGGTTATTCTAAGATGAGCCAAAGTAATCATGAGTAAGCCACACACTGGTAAGAAGGGAATGTGTACTCACTTCTCCTCAACAATTTGCTTTTGATATTCCTCATACTCCTCTCTAGTCATTCCCGCTGCTGCAGCTGGGTCGGAAGGACCACTTTCTTCTTTGCTTTCCTCACCTCCACCACCAAGTCCTAAATTCTTTACCTGGTTGCTCAACATGCTTTTCATTAAGAAAGCCATTTTCTTCTGAAGAAAATTTAAAAACAAAACAAAACAAAACGCTCCTGGAAGACAACAAAACGTTTGTCAGCAAGGGAATTTCTACAACAACCCCCAGCAGCTCTTCAAGGGCACAATGCTAGTGAGAAGAGGATGCCAAAAACAGTTCGTCAGCCATAATCTGGATTAAAGTGGTGAACTCCTTAGATGTAGAGGCAGATGGTTCAGATTACTTCAGAAAATCATTAGATGCAGCTACCTACTTTTAATATTAATACCGTAAGCTAATTGTAAATACAGAAAAATTCATGCAGTTCACAATTTTGGTTTCTTTATTCTGGAAACAACTACATGGAGAGCAAAGAGCCTTCATCAGAACACACACTATCTGAGTTCAAATAAGAGGTGGTTCATTACATGATAGCACTGGAATTATAAAATTCAGGCTACTGAGCAGCAAATCCCTTTGCATGTGCACTGTCCAATGAGAGCTGAAAACTAGGATTCTTCATTAAGCAAAAAACCCCAATCCTTTTAGCCATTAATATTTTTTATTCCATTGGACAGAAAGTATCGTTCAATGGGATTTTCTTCATCTGCTTTTTCAAACCTTTTAAAATGGTTAGTTTCTGTGACAGATGAATGAACAGTTACTCTGATAAAAATTTTTTTTTAAAATAGAGGAAAGACTAGATCTTCATTTTTCTCAACCATTCTGATTTGTTTATGGCTCTATACTCTCTCAAACAGCACTTTGGCTGGCCTTCCATGGACTATTTAGTGCTGAAGATTGGTAACAGTAAGGTAAGAAAAGCATTTTGTGCAGCTAGATCACAGCATTGCTACCTTTTGTCTGAAAATTGTCTTCTTGGGGCTCGTTTTGCAAACCCTTACTCATAAATGATCCAATTGACTTCAATGGAATTAGTTGTGTGAGTTGTGTGTACTCACACAAGGGTTAGTAGGAGATAGCGCTTAGATTGCAAACTCTTTCAGGAAGTAAAATTGTTTACATGTCTCAAATATCATGCACACTTTGGGGCATTTTAATAATCACACTGGGAATTACTGGGTACAGTTTAATGAAATATTTTTCAGCTCTGATGATCAAAATGGCTCTTCTAATGCAGATGGTATTTTATTGGTGATATGGGAGGAGTTCAGTTCAGTTAATGCCCTAATCTACATTAGTACCATTCTAATTAAAGCACTCCCTGCTACTGAAAAACCCCTGCAGATTCAGTAATCCTGGATTATCTCTGGTTAATCAGAAGACTTTAACTTTCCTTTTGAAAACAGATAAATATTACTTAGGAAAATTTTAAATAATAAACCAAATACATTTGATCTACTGAAAAGTGCTACAAAACTATTGTGTTTTAGAGCCTGAAATCATTTTGTAAACATTATGCTCCCCTGAGAATTCTCTGAGAACAGGGATTGCCTCCTGCTCTGCTGATTTATTCAGAACCTAGCAAAACTGGGCCCAAAATATGTCCCAAGTTTTAGTCATCCAATCAGAGATCAAGAAATGAGAACATGTAAATTTTTTGTCCCAATCACAGTTTGATCAGACATTTTGGACCAAACTCTTTGCAAAATAATCAATAAAACGTATTATGTGGTCATACAATTTGCAAACAGAAAAAAGAAAAATAATCCTGCTCAGTTCATTGCCTAGACTATAGATACAAGCAGGACACGAAGCATCACTTTTGCTTTGACAAAAGACTATTAAGGATTTGTACAAATACAGTTGCCAATGAATTTCTACGAGCTCACACGCTGGAGTCACCTACATGGAATGGACATGAGCAACCATCTGAAGAAGAACAAACAGCTACTTACCTCTGTAACTGTTGTTCTTTGAGATGTGTTGCTCATGTCCATTCCATGTAGGTGTGTGCATGCTGTGTGCACACATCGTCAGAAGTTTTTTCCCCCTAGCAGCATCCGTTGGGCCAGCAGGGAAGCCTGCTGGAGTGGCGCCACTACACCGGCCAATATATACCCCTGCAGGCCCTCCACCCCCTTGGTTCCTTCTTACCATAGTACTCTGAAGAAGGGGAGGCATGCGGGATTTGGAATGGACATGAGCAACACATCTCAAAGAACAAGAGTTACAGAGGTAAGTAATCGTTTTTTCTTCTTTGAGTGATTGCTCATGTCCATTCCATGTAGGTGACTCCAAAGCAGAAATCCCAGGAGGCGGGGTTGGAGTTCTAACCTTCAGCTGAGTGGAGGACAGCCCTACCTAGGGCTGCGTCCTCCCTAGCCTGATGGCCCAGTGTGTAATGATTAGCAAAGGTGTGGATCAAAGACCCCCATGGCAGCCCTGCAGATGTTCAGGATTGGGTCCTAAGCCATGAAGGCTGTGGGGGAGGTCTGGGCCCTAGTAGAGTGGGCCATGAGGGGAGGAGCTGGTACTCTCAACAGCACATGACACTCCTTGATACAGGACATAACCCACAAGGAGATCCTCTGCGCAGAGACCAGCTGCCCCTTCAGACATTCCGCAGTTGCTACAAAGAGCTGTGGAGACCTACGGAAGGACTTTGTTCTTTCTAAATAAAAGGCTAAGGCTGTCCTAACAGCCAACGTGTGTAGCGCCTGTTCCTTGCCCAAACCAAGGTAAAAAAACAGGAGAAAAATGTCCCAACACACATGCAAATGAGGCACCACCTTTGGAAGGAAGGTGGAGTGGGGGCGTAACTGGACCCTGTCCTTGAAGAATACCGTATACGGGGAGGGTCAGATGTGAGAGCCTTCAGTTCGGACATGCGTCTGGCTGACATAATATCCACCAGAAAGGACACTTTCTAGGAGAGGTGCAGCAGCGAACACATCACCAGGGGCTCAAAAGGGGGCACCATGAGGCTGGACAGAACTAAGCTTAGATCCCACAGGGAGATGGGCTGAGTCACACGTGGGTAAAATCTGTCCAAACCCCATAAAAATCTGTGGACCATGGGACACGCAAAAAGTGTTGTGTCCCTAGAGCCTAGGTGAAAGGTGGATATAGCTGCCAGGTGAACCCTGATCAATGAAGAGGACAGCCCCTGGACCCTGAGGTTGAGGAGGTAGTCCAGAACCAGCGGGATTAGGGTGTCCATCTGGGAGATATCCTTCTGAGCAGCTCAAATGGAGAAGCGCTTCCATTTAACCAGATAGGTGGCCATAGTGGAAGGTTTCCTACTACCCAACAGGACTTCCTGCACCCGCTCCGAGCACTGGAGCTCCACGGCTCTCAGCCATGGAGCTTCCAGGCCATTAGGTGAAGGGACTGCAGGTTTGGGTGGTGAAGCCTGCCGAAGTCCTGAGTTATGAGGTCTGGGTGCAGGGGAGACTGATCGGCTTCTCACACAACATGTTTAACAGGGACGTGAGCCAATGGTTTCTGGGCCAGACCCTTGACCCATCCCCATGAGGGAGCAGAACCTGGAGCACTTCCTGTTCTGCCATGTTGCAAAAAGGTCTGGGGGGGGGGGGGGGGTACCACCTGTGGAAGATGTGGAGAGCCACATCTCCCTGGAGGGACTATTCAGAGTTTTCTGGGTTCCACGCAGATAGGATGCGATCAAGTGAACCAGGTGAACATCACCCCAATGCAGAGTTTGCAGAGCCGGAGGGCTTCCTGGCACAGGAGAGGGGAATGCACCCCACTCTGCCTGTGGATATAGGCAACTGCCATTGTGTTGTTGGACAGGATGAGGATTCTACAAGCCAAATACACAGAGAGGCGTTGCAATTACAATTCATCCACAAATTCAATTCCTCCACCAATAACCTCCTCAATTAAGAAAACGGATGGCTGGGACATTATCAACCTAACATTCAATGAAGGTGCCAACAGCTCTTTGTCTGTGTAGATTCTTGCGTTAGTACCATTCCTATCTAATTGCTATCCTTTGATTCTTATCTGCTTCTATTTAACTATCCAATCTTCAGGTGCTTATAGATTACCAGTTCTGCCTACTTGTTTTTCCCTTTGATATTTTCATACCTTCTACTCCTTGTTTCTCGCCCCCCTTCTTTTTTTCCCCTTTCCCCTATTTATTTTGGGTCTGCACATCCTAAACTCAAAACTCCATCATCTGAAGAAGTGGGCTGTGCCCACGAAAGCTCATGATACCATCTACATGTTTTGTTAGTCTATAAAGTGCTCCCGGACCATTTATTGTTTTTTAAGTCAACACTTAACAGCTACTTAAACTATTTACAATTTACAACTGAGATAAGAACTAACACTAACAAACAAACAAACAAAACTGCAGATGGGTGAGAAGTGCTGGGAGCCCTTGCTAAGCAAGAGCAGAGCAGGTTCCAACAGACTGTCAGGAGCAAAAAGAAGGAATTTTCTGGTGGAGGGCTAGCAGTGGATATATACATATTTTCCAATATAGCAGCACCACTCCAGGGGGCTCCCCTGCTGGCCCCGCAGGCGCTGCTAAGGGAAAAAACTTCCGACAATGCATGCATGAAGCGCGCGCACACTTACATGGACACGAGCAATCAGTCGAAGAAGAATAGTAAATAGTGGCTTACGTTTACGTAGCACCTTTACAGACAGGCATCACCATACCCATTACAGATGGGAAGTTGCTTCCGAAGAGGATCATAGCTGCACTTAAAGGGTAAACATCTTGATAGAATGCACTGTCCAGACAAATGCACATAGAGCTGAGGAATGGTCTTCATCCCCCCTCTACAGCATGCTTCAGCTAGGTGGATGTTACTGCAGGGCATAGCAGAGGCAACAGTTTTACAGAATCCGGCATCAGTGGGCTCATAGCTGTAAATTTATCCCACTCCTGCAAAGTGTCCAGAGAGCTGCAGTGGAGTTTGCATTCAGAGTCCCCCTGCACAAGCTTTCTCTGGTCTGGCAGTTGGGCAGGGAATCAGGTACTCAAATACCAAGCTAACTGATACAGCTTCCCCTGAATGGGGCATTTTATTTTTCAGGTGGGCAGGTGAAGAACTCTGAAGCAAAGAACCTGGGGTCTTCTAGTTTTGCTTTGAGTAGCTTACCAATACTTGTCTGCATTGTGCTCTGTTATGGTCAACAAAAAAAATCTTGCTATGCTGCTTCTGGAACAACAGCCCTAGGAAATATTCCCTTTTGCTTTGTTGTGAGGAACGAATAAGACCTGTGCTTTGTTTATTAATGTAAGTGTAACCCTTCTGACAGGTAGCACCAGCAGCAACCAGGGCCGAGTTCAATACCTAGGGTTTCCTCTCCATCCATCCAACACAGAACTGGCTCGAGCCCCCACCCAGTAACCCCGGAAATTCACACAACATCCCTAGGCGCCTCTGGGAGGCAATGCTTTCTCACTTGCAAGCACAGAGTCTGAGTATAGAAAAGACACCTTTAATAAAAGGGGGAGGGGAGTAACATGGTATTAATTTGGGAAAACACCACAAACACCATAACCAAAACCACGACTAAACATCCCAGCTCAGGTAGGTTGGGCAATGTCCTTTTCCTCTCAGGTTTTTATGTCCAGCAATGTAAATGTTCACATACCCAACCCTTCTTTGCACCCCACTCACAGTCGCTGCCCTTGGTCAGGGAAGACCCAGGGTTCAGAATTCTGTAGAGTTCATCCCCCATCCTGAGCGGGGGGAGGTATTCGACATCTTACTCACTCCGCTGGTCACTTGGCATCCACCTATTCACCGCTCTCTGGCAGCACTTTGCTGGCCGTTCAGCTCACCTCACTGCCGTTGCTCTGCTAGCTGCTCATTCCACCTCTTCATCACCATTCTGCTGCTGCTCATTGTGCTGCAGCTGCTTGTCGCATCTTCCGCTGGCTTGTAGTGAATTTGACTCTGGACCATACCTACTGATTTCAGCTCTTAGCCCAAAGCACAGTCCAGCCACAAGAGATTCCAGCATTCACTGGAGTAAGTTTAAAATAATAAGAGTCTTTATGGAGTCAGTTCTAATTTTATAATTGGAGCAGGGGGGAGAAACAGTTTGAACCAGTCTCACAACTCACGCCTGGAGGGCATGCAGCCTGCTGATTCACAGTCCTGCCCTCCCCTACTTAACTTCACAGAGGTTTGGCAGTGGAGCCCTTGTCCATCCGAGGTTCTTTACTCTGAAATGTCTCTCCTTTTGATCTGAGCTAAACACTGTCTGACTTTTCTGCATTCTCACAATAACTGCAAGCATTCCTGATCATATCTCACAATTCTTGCATTTAGTGTTAACACAATTTGTGACCCCCACAAGAGCCAGGTTGATTACAATGAGCAAAACACCATTGTATCAGCCAAATATCTAACACCTAAACAAAGCAGAGGCAAACTGTATTTACATAAACACACCCAGGATTTTTTCCCATTCCAGCTGGCTGTAATGGAAGCATTGATTCATACCCTGCTTACATATGTAAGATCATATTATGAAGGTCAAGACAAGAGACAGCCTCTCAGAAGCAGGTGTAGTAAGTTGAGGTCAGTAATGAGTCAGCAGGCCTAAATAGAGACATGTAACATGAAAACAGCAACAGGCCTGCAATCTAGTGAGCAAGACTTTGGTTCAGTAACAGGAGCCAAGAAAGAGGCCCTATTGATAAATTGTGTGATTGTCTAAGTTAGGTCGAGCATGGAAGGACACAGGGAGGTACTGGGTACAGACTGTGAGCCAAAGGGGAGTATTGGAACATCTTAAGAAGAAATATCTTGGTACAAAAACTCCCTAAAAACTAATGCACATATTGACCTAGGTTCGGGACCAGGTCGAGATTGACAGCATGAAGGATAGTAAGTAAGCTCCCCTTCCATAAGGTGAGGGGTGGTAACTAGGCAACAGAGGGTGGTAACCTGGTACGTAAAGAAATTATGTAAGTTGTTTGTACCTGTCTATAAAGGACACGGCAGAGGGTGCTCTCCGGCCGACCTTGGGGGGGGGGGGGGCGCACACTAGGCGCCTGAACGGCAGGTGTCATTGCCTAAACTTACAGAGTGCACAGTAGCTTAACTTTGACTAACTGCTGTTAATATCTGTTATATGGCAATAGGCCTGCCCGATGTTGGTACCTTGTCAACGCGGGCCATAGTGCCCAGTGGCGTAACATTGTACTGATCTCTGTTACCAACTGGTAGAGCTTCGTATTTGACAATAAACCTGCTCGATTGATTTCAAACCTTGCCTGCATCTGTCGTTTCTGGGGCCTCTCAGAGAGCTCTTGTGTTGACCCAAGTGCACGGGGTCTAACACTCTAGATAAAGGGAGTACCGATTGTTACGCACGCAGCCGAAAGTTTAACAACGGAGTAGATGTCCTGTCAGGAGCGCGCCAGGACAACCCTGACCAGACGACGCTGACACTAACAGTCCAGACCACCGAAGGTACCGAGGTACGAGAACACCGAGGTATGACAGCAGGCTAACACTCCTGCAAGTTATCTTCCTCTTAGGGGAAAAAGCATTTCTGAGCTGTGATACACAGTGATAGCAACTGAATTATGTACCGAGACATCTTGAGCCTAGAAGCCATGCAGTTAATGTTTCCTTCCCACCTGTGGCTTCTCTGCCACATCCATATTTAAAACCCAAAAGACACAGATTTCCTCCCATTTTTTCTCCTTCATACCTCTTTCTCGTTACTGTCCTTCTGCTCTCTATGGGTATGTCTAAACTACTGAGTTTTTTTTTTTTAAAGTGTCTTTTTTTCAAAAAAAAACTTCCCCTGCATCTAGACTGCCATCGTGTTCTTTTGAAATTTAATCGAAAGAACACGGCTTTTTTCGATATTGGTAAACCTACTTTTACCAGGAAGAATGCCTTATTTCAAAAGACCTCTTTCAAAAAAAGGCAGTCTTGAATGCAAACAGCTTTTTCGAAATAGAACGTCCAGATTGCCGTTCTTCAGTAGTTTTGTATCTTCAGTAGTTGCGTATCTTCAGTAGTTTTGTATTTTCTCCAAACTTTGCCATATCACCGTCTTCCCCCTTTTCCAGATCATTTAGGAATATTTTGACCAACACTGGCACTAGTAGTAGATTCTTGGGGAACACTCTCCTTTCTGAAAACTGACCATTCCTACCATTTCTTTCCTATTTTTTTTAACCAAATTACCGATCTATGAGAAGACCTTTCCTCTTATCCCTTGGCAGGTTACTTTGATTAAGAGACTTTGCTGAGAGATCTTGTCAAAGCTTTCTGAGAGTCCAAGTACACTACATCCATTGACTCATCCTTGTCCATGCAGTTGTTGACTGCCTCTAGATCAGGGTTTCCCAACTTATGGGTTGGGACCCAAATATGGGTCACCATTACATTTCAAAAGGGTCCCCAAGTGTGTCTGCCTCCTCTCCTCCTTGAATTGCCCTGGGTCACCATGTCTTCCTGAATTGTCAAAATGGGTCCCCATCTGAAAAAAGGTTGCTCTAGATGGTGCTTCATCCTGCCAGTAGGGCAGGGGACTGGACTTGATCTCTCGAGGTCCCTTCCAGTTCTAGTATTCTGAGTCTATTAGTAAGGCATTATTTCCCTTTATAAAAGCAGTATTGACTCTTTTCCAATAAATTGTGTTAATCCAGCATATGATAATTCTATTCTGTAATTGCCAGGATTGCCTCTAGAGCCTTTACAAGAAATTGGTCTCACATTAGCTATCCGTTAGTCATCTAGTCCTGGAATTGATTTAAGTAATAGGTTACAGACCATAGTAATTCTGTAATTTTAGTACTTGAGTTCTATTAAAATTCTTGGGTGAACAGCATCTGTTGTTGGTGCCTTATTACCATTTATTTTATCAATTTGCTCTCAAAGCTGATCTTTTGACACCTCAATCTGGGCAGTTTCGCAGATTTGTCACCTAAAAGGAATGGCTCAGGTGTGGGAATTTCCCTTACACCAACGGAAGTGAAGATAAAAGCAAAGAATTCATTTAGCTTCTCAACAATGGCATTGTCTTTTGTGAGTGGTCCTTTAGCACCTAAATTGTCAGGGGGTACCACTGATTGTTTAGCAGGATTTCTGCTCCCGCTCTACTTACACGTTTTGCTGTTAGTTTATGTCTTTTTCTATTTACTCTTCAAGTTCTTTTTTAGCCGGCCTAATTATACTTTTACACTTGACTCACCAGAGTTTATACTCCATTTTCCTCAGTAAGATTTGGCTTCCATTTTTTTAAAGAATGTCTTTTTTTGTCTGTAAGGGTGCAGTTACACTGCAGAGCTATTGGGATACTGGAAAGATGCAGAAATAGCTATTGTGTGCCTGTTGAAGCAGCCCATTATTTCAAAATCTATTTTGAAATAACAGGTGGCTTATTCCGACATCTCAGTAACCCTTGTTCTACGAGGGTTAAGGGATATTTCGGAATTGCAAGTTATTTTGAAATGTGGCTATATGTAGACAACACCAAATTATGAAATAAACTATGCAATTTGCATAGCACAAATTGTGTAGCTTATTTCAAGCTAAGGGTGCTGTGTAGCTACACTTTGCCTGTTTTTACTGTTTAACCAGAGTTTAAAGCTAGAAAAAAACCATTGGAATCATCTAGTCCAGTGGTTCTCAAACTTTTGTTCTCATGACCCAGCTGAAGAAAATTGTTGATGTCCATGAACCAACATAATTTATCTTTTGAGTAGCTTGTAGGGTGTGGGGTGGGGCTGAGGGATTTGGAGTGTGGAAAAGTGCTGTCCATTGAGGCAGGTGGCTGGGCTGTAAGTGCTGGTGTGAAAAGCTCAGGATGTGGGAAGGATTTCTGGGCTGAGGGTGCAAGACCTAGCATAGGGCCAGGGACGAGGGCGTCAAGGTTGGGTGTGGGAGCTCAGGACTGCAGCAGGGTATTAAGACACCAGTTTACCTCCAGCCATTCCCAGTCAATGCCACAGCAAAGTTGCCAAAGCAGGCTTAGTATCTGTCCTGACACTGTGCCCCAGAAGTGGCCAGCTCCCTAGGTAGAGGTGCATGCCTTTGTGGCTGTTGCCCGCAAGCACTGCCAGGAACCACATTTATATGGTGCCACACTTTCGGCACATGATAGCATAAATTATATTTCTGGATGTGCAGGAATATCTGTTCTTGATCTTATAACTCACTTGGTTAGGTCCATTGATGGTATCAGCAGAGTGACTATGTGGACAAAGGTGGCAACGGGGTTTGTTACAAGGGAAGGTACCAGGGTTGGTATTAGTGTGGTATGTCCTGTGGTTGTTGGGAAGAATAATCTTGAGGTTAGGTGGTTGTCTATAGGAGACTATGGGTCTGTCTCCCAGAGCCTCTTGGAGTTTAGTATCCTGTTCCAGTATAGGCTGTAGTTTATTGATAATGTGCTGGCCAGGTTTAAGTTGGGGGCTGTAGGTGAGGACAAGTGGTGTTCTACTGTTGGTTTTCTTGGGTCTGTCTTGAAGTATATGGTTTCTAGGTATTCATTTGGCTCTTTCAATTTGCTTTTTTATTTCTCCGGGTGGGTAGTTGAGGTTTATAAATGTTTGGTAGAGATCCTGAAGTTTCTGGTCTCTGTCAGTTGGATTAGAGCAGATGCGGTTGTATCGAAGGGCTTGGCTATGGATCGTATGGCATGTTCTGGATGGGAGCTGGAGGCATGTAAGTAACTGTATGAGTCAGTGGGTTTGCTGTAGAGAGTGGTGTTTAATTTTCCATTGCTGATTTTCATGTGTTCATTTTTTTTAAATTGTATCGTTGTTAGTCTTTAAAGTGCTACATAGTCCTGTTTTTTGTTTCAGCTGCACCAGACTAACACGGCTATATTTCTATCACTATTTAACAAAACATCTAGTAAGCAAGAAGGCTGACTGGTTTAAGAAAGATCTGGATAAGAATTAGGCCAATCGTCATAGGGAAGCATTTTTCTGAAAATAAATGGTAATATGATTCAACTGAGGAAGTAATCTGACCATCTACTATCTAAAGTGGTTTACAGTCTTGTACTTTGCCTATATAATCTATTGTTTCCTGATCCATCCTTAAAAAGCCTTGATGCACTGGAAGATTTAGAGGTATTAGCTCACTAGCATTATTGCTTTTAACAAAAGTGTACCCAGACACTAAACTGGTAAATGCCACATAATGCTTGAAATAAAAGCATAGCAATAGGACATTCAACCCAGTAAAAGGCAAAAAGTAAGACCATTTCTGTCTGAAAGGAGCTTAGAGTCTAGACAAAACACAACAGGAAAATCACTATTTGTGTGTATAAAATAGAGCTGGCTTGTCTATCTTTGTTCATGAAAATGGAGAAAATAAGCAAAATCATAATTAGTGCAAAATAAATTAGGTATAATGTTTAATAATCAGTAACAGATTTTCTTAAAATCTTTAAAACGACTTTGCTTTGAAAGTCTGGAGAGTCAAAGTGCTTATGAAAGTGTACTCAGTATTGTTTTAAAGTTCTATACTAACACATTTACCTGGCATTGCTCTGGTCCTTAATTATGTGTATGCACTTTCCCCTAGCCCTACTGACAGTGACAAAGTGAAACAGCTAGCAACGTCCTAGTATGAATGGGAGTCTAGGGAGCTTTAGCCCCCTCCACTCTTCCTAAAGGGAAGCTGGGGGGGATGACAGGGTCAGGGCTAGGGCAGTCCTGAACAGAGAGGAATGCGCTCCCGGCCAACCCCTTTCACCTGCCTGGCGATTGTCTCTTTTCTGAATGGTTTTATCAGAAGAAATCCCATTCCAGGCACATACCATTACCCTGGCACAATCAAACCCTTACCTTGCTTTAAGCCAGGGATGAGAAATGTTTTTGGGGGTCAGCGGCCACTGACCCACAGAAAAAAAAAGTCACCCAAGAAAAAAACAAAAAACCCCAAACGCTTATTGATGTGGCCCCCCGACAGAAGCTAAAAGACTCTCCATATTCCCTGCACACACCAGAGCCTAGGGGTCCCCTAGAGGTCCCCCCTGCAGTGGGACTGGAGCGCCAATGCAGGCTTCCCAATGCTGGGGGCTGGATCCAGGGAAGCTGGTAGCCACATCCAGCCACCAGGCCCTTGGTTAACCATCCCTGCTTTAAGTAATGAGAAAAGGAATCTGAATTTGGTGGTCCTAGCTCTTACTGTTTAGGAGGAGTTCTTGAACAGACAAACTCTCTCAAATATATAATAGATAAAATTCTAAACCTGCAGCCCAGCGCTTTTGATAAGATTCAGTGGCTAAGGAGTGCAAACTTTCATTTACATCTTCCCCTTCCCCTAGCCTTAAGGTTGTAAAGAATCTCCTCCTTAGGCCATGTCCACACAAGGAGCACTTTGCTAATATACTATGCTGGCAAAGGACTCCTAGTATGGACACAGTTATTCCAGCAAAGCTATTTGGATCAGAAAAACAAAACCATCCCCCACTAAGTGAAACACACTATGCTGGTAAAAGCACAGCTTTTATACTGGAGATTTTATGGTGGTAAAACTGCATTTATACTGGAGACTTCTGCCAGCACACTATACTGAACAAGGAATCACAGCTCTTCACATCCAAAAGTAGCTACTCACAGAAGCCTGTAATATAGACATAGCTTAAAATATTTGCTAGCCAGTGTGAACTTTGGAGCCATTTATACTTGGAAATGGTACCACTATAACTATGTTAGGATGGAATTTTTCATACCAGTGCAAGACACCACTACACCTGTATAAAACCATTTAATGAGGGTTCAGTGAGTCCCTCTCATACACAGGAATAGTTATAATGGTATAAAACTCATTTATACCAGCATAGCTACACTTGCACTAGGGAGGTTTGTACCATTTTATCCACAGCCACATAACTATACAGGTAGAGAGGAAGTAGGACTCTTTAGGGTAGAAGAGATCTTTGATTTTGGCAGAATGAAGCAGCTGAGAGATGTGAACTGTTTGAACATCTTTTAAAGAGATGTTTGTTGTGAAGCTTAATGAAAAAAAACACTTCTAGGGCCAAAAACTGTCAACTTAAGATGCACAACTGTGTGTGATGTAAACATAGGCACAATAAACATAGGCACCCTGCACACCACTCCACATCATTCTCCTTACCTCATATCTTAAATGTGACAGACAAGCAACAAGAAACTCCAATCTCACTGATACTAATGTTATGGCAGTGAAGTTACACTGATTTAAGTGAATACAGAAATGCTTAGCTAATGCAGAAAAGCCATATTCAATCCTAAATTGTTGTTTAACTCTACTATTGTAACCAGTGGCAGATCGTAGTAGATTGCGAGTAGTCAGTTGTTAAGATGTGTAGCTATAGCTAACAAAATAAAAAGGATATTAGTTCCTTTCCATAAAATGAATTTATACTGGAGTTAGTGTCGTTAATTTCCATTGCAAGCATTTTCCATTATTAAACCAAGAGACAGAAAGCAGTGGAATTGCAGTCCCCAGGGCAACAAGCACTAAGTGTTTGATACAGTGAAATGCTGATCATGAGTGAGTTAAAGACACCGAGCCCCTAATTCCAGAAAGCATCCAATCTCTGTGAAGCAGCAACTGCAGTTGGAGAATTTTTAGTTTGCCTACCTATGAAATTCTGACATTATGCAACCTGGTACCATGATGAATAGATTACATTTTGAAGTGACTTCATCGACTGCTAAACCAAATTAAAAGAGGGGAAAAACGTTTACTAAAATATGTATCTTTATTCAAATAAGGTTTATGTACTTCACTTCCAAAACAGATGGACAACCTTTTCAGTGTTACAGTAATTGATACACCAATACAAGTCAGTATCTCAAACAGGAAACAGTCAATTTAAAGAACAATGATTTTGCGTTTTGCTTGAAGGGCTTGGATAACTATTTAGTTACTGTACTCTTCACCATGGTGTTTAAATTCTCCTTCCATTTCCAAATTTAATTTGATAAGCCACCTATCATGCAATGCTCAAGTCTAAGACTCTGACCAGGCTGATTTGCCCCTCAAACTGTTAAAATTAGATTCCAAGTTCTCTCATCTCTGTACACCTCAATTGCTATTTGAGAAAAGCACGTGTGCTTGCACACAACATTGCAACACTTAGTGGCACTTATGAAACAGTATTTTGGCTAACAAAGGTCTTACAAAAAACCTATAATTTAAAAGTCATGATAGGAATAAGAGTAAGGTCAGGTAATTACCAAGATGTTTTATAGTTTCCACCCCTTAACAAGTAGCAAGGATAGCTTATGAATTACTGTTTTCACCACTAGAATTAGTAGCTTAGAAAGATCATTCCCTTTTGAAAATTACATGTTTTGGTCCTTCTGTTTCCACAGAAGTTAATGGCAAAATGCCACTATATCCTATGGGATCAGGTTCATCAGCAGTATAAACACACTTTCATTTAACATGGCGTAGATGTAATTTTAGACAGTGAGCTAGTTCAAAAATTGCACACAGTGACCCCAGTGTTTTCCTCTTCCCAACAGAAGATACAATTCCACTGGTTGCTTCAACATTTTAATTTTCAAATTGAAAAAAATAATCATTGAAAGTCACAAAATGGAGAAACAAGAATGTATTACTTAGAAGATGTTTAAGAGCTGTACATCATTTTACCAAATGTATTCTGGAAAGTTAGGGCCATGAGATCTATTCTTTCATCATAAGTAGTATCATGACAGATAAATAGTTTGAGAGAGAGGAGATTTTGTTTGACCAAGTACCAGCACCAGAGCAGAAAAAAATAATACTGTACATTGTTGGAAAGATAATGAACTACAAGAGTCTGATAAAACACTGTCATTTTCTTAATTAATTTAGTTTAACGCAAGGCATCTGTAAATACTTGTTGGTGTGAGAGAAGAGGGCAGTTTAATTGCTGCCGTGTGTTAGTCTACTTTTTTAAAGACAAATTAATGTCAGAACCCTTTTATCTATCTAGTTTGGGACAGTAGTTTCTCCTATCGGTACAGCAAAAAAGCTTTCCCATAATTTAAGTAAATTTATAAACTATACCATTTACAGTGTATCACATTCTTCACTTATCCAAATAGATGTGGGAGGGATCTAATTACACTTCACTGGTATAGAATAGACATCCATATGTATAGGATAGTTTAATTTTTAAGTAACAAAAATATATTGCATAGATTTCTTCTCTCCAAAATCTCAGGCACAATACTAACAAATGCTTCTTCGTGACATTGAACTCGACAGCATGTGTTGCTTTCTCCAAAGGAGTCAAAATTGCATACATTAAGTTCTGGACAATTTCTGCAGGTATCAAGACAAACAAATTCTGTAATTAAAAATAAACCGTTCCAATGTCCATTTTTCAACATGTGCCTTGCAGAAATTTGGAAATAGTTTTAGCTCTGTAGGAGAGTTATTTGAGAACAGGTTACTATGGATATGTAAACAAAGTAGAGTGAATCCTTTTCTTATTACTAATTTGAGCATCTGTTCCATTCCCTCCTGTCCCCGAATGCAATGTTCACATAATAGACAATATTAAGCAATCTTCAAATCCAACAGACTGAACATTTAGTTAATTTACACAATACTGGTTCAATAATTGTTGCAGGACTTAACAGCAAAACATGGGTTGTGAGGAAGTAGTTAAGGTGCACACAAAAACTCCTGGTTTTCAATGTTTACTATGTAAAATATTAACTTGGTGCCCACTGTGGTATTTGTATTAGGTTCATGACATAACTTATAAAACAAAGGCATAGGGCAATCTAAATATGCCCTTATCTCAACTGAAGTTTAAAGAAATAGCCTCATTATTATTTCTTTGTTGGAAAGGTTCCATTAAATACTTCACAAAACTATGGTAAGTCATGAAACTACTATAATCCTAACACTCCTCACACAACTGCTTAAAAGACCTCTACATTATTAGAAGATATTTCTTTCTCCATTGTCTCAAAAGAGACAAGCCATTGTTTGCTTGTTCTTAATAGAAAGCCTTTGTTCTACACTTCAGCTGCCACTAGTCAGATTGTTATTAAGGCCTTTGTCTTTCAGGGTCCATACATGACACAGTTATTTCTACAAACTCCTGTGAAATTTAGATCTACAAGTCTCTAATTGCCAAACTGAAATCCAAATGGCAAACAGAATACTTATAACATTTTTTCTTCACTCCAATTTAGAGGAATGTAGTTTTTTTATTTAAAAGAAGTCTCGTGTGTCAGAATGCTTAAATGTATATTTCTGCCCCAATTCTTGATGATGGAAATTTATTGATAGCTCATGGTCAGTCCCAGTATTTACCAGAAACCATTAAAAAAACCCGAGGCCCACAGTTTTCAATTGTACTTGCGCCATTGCTCTAAGGTCTGTTTTTAACCACAATATTAACATTTTAAACAAGAACTTATTTTGTTTAGCAAAAATTCAATAATTTACAATATTGAAGCATTTTAAAGACTAGAATTTCCCTCATTTACAGACTTATGTAATATTCTGTGCATACATACTGCAAAAGCACATACACACAACAGGAATAGGTCATCAAAAGAACTTTTTGGCTGCTGCTTCTTGCTGACTCCTTAAGAAAAAAAAAAAGGAATGCTCATAAAACTGATTTCATTAAGTAATAAAGCTACTGTTATGTAAGCACTATTTTCTTCCAATAAAGCTCAATAATATTGCAAGCATGACATTATCCAACTGGTTAAAAGAACATTCAACCAAAATGTAGGTTTTATAAAAAACAAAACCCATCCTCTTTTCTAAAATCCCACATTTTAGAAAAGCCCCAATTTATAGAAGTGTTTGAAGTGATGCATTGTGAGAAAGTTTAATAGTTAAAAAGAGCCTCATGCCATATTTGAGATTACCCATGTAGAACTGTGTTAAGGGTTATTACACTGAAGAGGAAGCTGACTATGATTTTCATGTGTCAGCCTGGAATAGAAAATAGATAGTGTGTGCTAATATATAAAAAAATATTTTAACAATCTAACATAATACAAGTTTGTTTTCAAAACAATGATTACTATGATCATGTCACTTAAACTTGTACTTAATATTACAAATTCCTAAAGACATCTATCAATCTTTTTAAGAGTAACTTACCTATACATGATATAACCAATGAATAACACTGTCTGAACGGCTACAAACATGAAGAAGTGAGTTGTAGATAGGCATGATGGAAATGGTGGCAATTCTGGACACTTTGGTTTCTCATTTGATGGCTAGAAAGCAAAAATTTGTTAAGATAATTGAGTCGGCATCTTTCTGCATTTTTAAAACTGCTATTTTAAAAAGAACAAAGTTTTCAAAAGAAAGCTGTATATCCATGTTTACAGAAAGAACAGGAGAAAAGGAGGACTGTGTGGCAGGAGATTCAAGAGGTAACTTCATATTAATTTTTGTGTCTGAGACCTGAATGGACTGAAGGCTGGGAGTGCAAGGATGTATTTTTAGTTATATGACATGACAATTTTTAAAAATTGTTTCTTGCAGGACTCATAAGCCATTTGAGCTCAAGGATGAGAAGGGGCAAAATCTAATGTGGACTGTAGTTGGGGAAGTGTTGAATGCCTGAGCCGTATAAACACTCTCCATGTGAAAGCACATGGACATGCTTGGACGGGGGCAGCTGGGAAGTCCGCAGATGTTATTACTGAAACACATGCAGAAGTCAGTTATTTATCATCTCAGAAACTGGTGAGAATAAAAATCATGTGCCATTGTTAGAGGAACACAGCAGGTTGTGGGACAAAAAGTTGCTGACTTTTTCTTTCACTTTTCCAGAAGTTCAAGGCACTTTTGCTTTGTAAATACAAAAGTTAAATATAGTATGACCAAAAAATAACTGAGATGCATTCACACTCAGTTACATTAGATGGACAAATTGGAAGTTACTTGAATCAATGTTCCCAGCTTACAAGGAAAACACTCCATTAAAAAAAATAAACACACCAAGATTGAGTGATCCCACAGGTTATAAATTTCAGGTTAATTAAAAGAATAATACTAATGCAACTAATAAGCAGTATTTGACAGCAACTGCCAAGAAACTTCTTACAGCTGGGGTTTTTAAAATTACTGCCACTCTTGCTTTGTAAGTATGATAAAAATGGTGTATGTGCCCTTATGCACATAATAAATCTTTATAATAAAAGGTTTTTGCTAATTATTATTAGTTATGACAATTACTGTCGGTGCTCTTCATACAATTTGAAAAAAATCTAGTGTTTAATTTGAGTGTGTAATTACAACAAACACGGAGAACTGTGCATACTCAGTTGTGTATATAACTGACTACTTACATGAATGAAAGAATTGTATGCACATTATAAATGTGATTCCTAATTAAGGAAGTGGTTAAATTTATGCCCTTTCATGCTTACCTTATCAAAATACTGATCATATAGTTAAGGCAAAACAGTTTTAGTAGAGAAGCTTAATGAAAGATTGTTCAGTAAATTACATGCGGACTTTTCGCCAACATTTGACTAATAGCCATATGCTGAATTTTTGCAGTCATTCTTTATACAAGAATACGAATTACCATATTTCGCTGTACTAAATGCTCAATGTCCCTCTTTACTACATGAAGATGTTCTTTGATATCATTGAAGTGCTGAGTTGTTTCATAGACTCCTCCTGCAGACCCAGGGTGTTGAATTCCACTGACCAACCTCAGACTGTCAACCATGGAATTTCTGAAAACAAAAATACCGCTTGTTTCAGCATAAGACAATTTCATAAAGGTTCCTTCTTGAATACATGCTATATTTATAACCTATTAAGATTAGTTTCAATTTAACATTTTACAAACAAAGGTCGGACACTTTTTTTTTTTTTTACTGCTTCCATGAATCTGTGAAGAAGCACTTACTTTTCAAAGTAACTCTTTTAAAAATGTACTCAGAGAAAAATCTCAATTTTGATAGTTATAGTAAAAGGAACATCAGCTCTGTGATGAATATTCTTTTACTAAGCACCTGCTTTGGCTTATTTTTTGATGAAGTCCCAAACAAATGTTTTGAATCTCTGGATCTGACCAAGGCTTTAGGATAAACATGGTATAATGCCATCTTTTAAAGAAACTAAAAGCTGTTCCTCCCAAAAAATAATGCAGTCATGTAAGAAATAAAGAAGAGGCTTTAGGGATAAGAAAAGATTTAGGGTCATCCATGTTCCATGATTACCTTTCATATGAGAAACTCATTTCCATATATACTGCTGTAATACTTAATACTGTTTTCATATGAATTCATTTTGTTATTACAACAAATCAAATTAAATCCACAAAAAAGTTGAAACTCCATAACTGGTACTGTTGGAGATCTAAACTAATCAATGAATAGAACATGCATGTTCTTCTATCAATATGTTTGTATAATTATTCCCTATTGCTATGCTTCTTTTCAGATGCAAAGAGGATTATAGTCTACAGCTAAAACATTTATCATGTGAATGCTAATCCCTTCATTGTTAACGGAATAATCAAAATTTGTGTCTTGGATTTAATTTACTTTAAACTTTCCATTGTTTCAGACAAGACAGCTAGACAACTTTCTGTATGTTTTGAAGAGTTAGGGCTTTACAGTTTGGCTCAACTTCCGCCAATGTATACAATTCCACATACCAGAAAGAACTGTTAAGCCATTTTCATACAAAATTCAGAACCTTATTACAATTTATTATTTCTGAAATTCTGTAAAAGAAAAAAAAATGTCAAAGTATAAGCATCCAAAATTTGAACAGAAATTATCAGATTGCGTGTGGTAAAATAGTCATTTACAGACATTTACTTATAAAAAAATCTAATCCTTCCAAGCCTAAATAAGACTTTGAATGTGACACAAACTTTATATGTAAGTAAGATTAGTGAACTTTTTATCCAATGTCCCTGCTCCCCAGTTTTCTTTTATCATCACAATTAGAAGTAAATTTGTGGCCTTTGTTTGAATTACTTCTGTAAATCTTTGCTCTAAAACAGACTGCATATATTTAGGAAATAATGTTGCTTATTAATCTAAGCTATGGTGACCATTACCTAAGAATTGTTGTTTATAATTATATCTGTACAAATACACTTCAATGATTTTTACAATCATTTCAGTCTATTATATATAAAATGACTTTACAAGAGTGGATGTTCGACATCTAAAATCAACAACTGACTTCTAGCATGAAAAATACATGCTGGGATAAGATTAGAAAAGAAATTAACTATGATCCATTTTTGTTATTAAAACATGATATTAAGTTCTCTAAATAAATGTGGGCCATGTCAAATTTAAATTATGTTGTTCCTTCAAAAGACAACATGTTGATTGTTGCTATTGTCTATGCTGGCAAAGATTCTTCTGTAATCAGATGATTAAGAAATCTACAAATCTTGACAAGAAAATTACTTTGACAATAAGTCCTTTTCCTCCAGGGATGACCAGTAAAGCAGCAGTGGGCTGTTCATTTTTGTTATTTCCTTATCTATAGCATAAGACACTTCTTTAATCTAAGCAGAAAATATTAAGATGTTACGCAAATGCATACCTAGTAAGTAGTCACTGAAAGGACAGACTACCCAATGTTAACAAGAAAATTTAATTTGCCGGCTTGGCATAAAGATTGGTCAAGAATATTAAAATAAAAGCTTCCCTTGAAGAACAAGAGTGAAAATGTAAGTATTCTAATCTTCATTCTAGAAAAAACCTGACCTACTTAAATGAATTACAAGACTTCTCTGTTGAACTATTAATACTGGCAAAATATAATTGTGTATAATTCTAGCATAAAGTTGCTTGCAAAATTTTTACAAAAGATAAAGGTTTTAACTTCTGTGAATACAAAGTTAAAGTAATTACATTATACAATTGTGAAGCACTTGGAATACAACGTATAAACATGCCTTTCAGAAAATTCCCAATATTAAAATCAATTAATCTTATTAATACTTAAGCTAAAAGCTACTACCAAAGAACTTACAGCCGCCCCTGAGTTTCGAACGGTCGACTTATGACCATTCGCAGTTACGACCGAAGCTGTCGTAAATGGTGGACTCTGAGTTATGAACACGATCCGCGCTTACGAACATTAACTCTATGGGGTCCGACTTACGAACGAACTGAGTTATGACCAATTGCTTGGTCCGTAACCAGTTCGTAAGTCGGGAAGAGGCTGTATGTGATAATTTCTGTTTGCAAAAGGTTGAAGTAAGAATAGATATGTGCCAATATGCAACTGAGAAGAGATTTTTAAATATACATTATTTTGGTCTCTCTCAATCTCACCTGTTGAAGTGGTCCCCTTTTTATAAATAGTTCTTGGAGTAGGGATTTGAACCAGGGTCCCTTATATCCCAGGTATGCTAACAGGCTACAGAGTAAGTCTCACTCTTTTCCCAGCCCAGAGACAATAGTAATTCATGACATTGAACAGACCCTAGACCAGTGAAAGACAGAACGACTGTAACACAGGTGTTAGATCACTCACTCAAGATGTAGGAGACCTAAGTTCAAGCCCCTACCTCACTTATTTAAAAAAAAAAATAAAAAGCAGAACTTCAACAGGGCAGACTGAGAAAGGTACATACCAAAATATGACATAAATCCAGTGGTTATGGCGCTGCCCCGGTTTGGGAGATCCAGTTTTAAATCCCTTCTCCACATCAGGCAAAGAGGGAGAAATAGAACCTGGGTCTCCCAAATCCCAAGTGAGCACCTTACTTGCTGGGATAAAAATTACGAAAAAGGTGGTTATTCTCCTGTCATTTTCTGAAGCTAGTTCTCCATTTTTGACATCTTATTTTGAAATTTTTATGGCTTGATTTTTTTGGTTCACTGAAAACTATTAAGTCAAACTCACCATACAGTCACAAGTAGTTTTGGGTTGAACTCAACAACATTTTTCAAAAAAATACCAATTTTCCAAGATCTTTTTGCCCTGCTCTCCCTCTAACATCATTTATTTTGCTATATAACACTCTTTGGTGTGCTAATTGATAAATTCATTCTATACAACAATTTGCCACATAAGTTTATCATTTTAGAAATGTATATAAACAAGTTAAATGAATCCTCTGCATGTGTCTTTGGAACTGCTATACATGCTGAGTTGCACAATACATCTATTTTGAAGTGCAGTTACTGAAATACAAATATTTTTTCTAGCTGCAAGATTGTTAAACACATCTTCCACCAAAACCCAGGAGATAAGAAACATGTTACTACAATGACATGACACATAAAGAACTCGATACATTTGAAGTTATAGTTAACAATTCTGTATTTAATGTGCAGCATGGCACCAGATACGGTATGGTAGAACACTATAGTTAGAGCAAATTACCATGGATAATATTTTCCTAACTTTTTGCATTGAAAGCATTAGATTTTTTCCTTATATAGGGTTTCTTTGTAATTTAGGCTAGAATTTTCAAGAGGGCCCCATACACAAAACTGGAGCCAGGTTTATATTACTTTATATTACTGATAGAAATTGGGACTGGATGAGAGGCTGTATAAATTGCTCTGTTCTATTCAATCCCTCTGAAGCATCTGGCCACTGCTGGAAGACATGATACTAGCCTATATAGACCACTGTTCTAACCCAGTATGACCATTTTTATGTTCTTAAATAGCAGCAATAAAAAATGATACAATATTAATAGTGTGAACAAAAAGTCTATTTGCAGAGGACACATCTACACAGCAGTGTTCTGAAATAACAACAGCTGGTATTCTGAAATAACAATGCAAGCATCTATACAATTAGCCCATTTCAAAATAATTTTGAAACAACTGGTGGCTTATTTTGGTGTTTGTAAGTCTCATTGCATGAGGAATAACGCCTCTTCTGAATTAGCTATATTGGAATAGCAGTAGTGTAGACACTCCACTGCTACTATCTGAAAATAGCTCCTCTCTTTGGCCATTGAAAGTAATTACTCCTCTGTGCTTCCTGGGCTCAAGTGTGTCCACATTAGGGAAGTCTGCCTCAGACTAATTTTCAGGCTTCCCTGTAGTGTAGACGTGCCATTTCGAAATAAGCTATTTCAGAATATTTCTTCTGGAATAGCTTATTCCAAAATAATCGTGCAGTGTAGACGTAGCCATAATGTTCAGAGCCAAAATGAAGAGGCTTATAGGATTGGAGCAATATCAACCAAATAAAAAGTTACCTGCATTTCAATAAACTTCTAATATAGAACTACCAATTAAACAAAATCTGTCTGAATTTCAACCTACTGTGATACAAACAGTAATTTTAGGTGGCGACTAAAACATCAAAGAAAGTATATTGTCTTTCAGTTTATTTATAATGTGCATTTTATATCCATGGAAGAATACTGTATAATCACAGAAAGGATATGATTCCATAAGTTCACAAAGGCTCAATTATGGCAAAAGTTATTTGCCTGGGAAGCACAAATGCTATGAAAATACTTTTATAGCACTCCTCAAAAGTGATTTTCAATGTTTCCCTCCACAGTTTCTCAGTTATTGTGGCTCCTTTTCCTTAATGAGCCATTGAAGATGTTAACTCTTAAGAACAGAAGAGCCACAGGAAAAACAAGATTGTAAAACCAGAAAAAATGATACTGGGACTCAGAGTACAGGAACCTGAAACCTTTTAAAAAAATTGACTAGACTATGCCATCTTATGATTTCCCTTTAACTTCATATTGTCAGAGTAACATCTGAAATCTTAATACTTCATTTACATGCAAAAAATGTGTAAAGAGGTTTACCTAACTATTGTCTAAAAGTCCCTGAACATTCATGTACAATTTATTTCAGGTTTTGAGTTTGACCTGACCTACACAGGTTTAAAACAGAAAGAATTACAATCAAGTAAGATCTTTATAAAACCAGTGTAAGAGACCTGAATCAGGTCTTCACAGCAAGACAATAAAGGACACACTCTTACTTCATTTCATTCACTTGTCTGAGTACCTCCTCTTGAGTTTTCACAATAGCATCAAGTTCTTGTTGGGAGACCTGAAAAACAAACCACAAAAAATGATCAATACCACAATATAGAGCAACATATGCAGAAAAAAAGTAAAGTAATTATATGTTTGAATTCATGTCTACATATTAAATAGTGATGCACATTTGAATTCACCTGTCCTTGTTGGCCTGGAATACCAGCTCCTCTTTTGGTAATCTCTTCTGTTACTGCTGTGACATACCTCCTCTGCTCATCAAGAATCATGTCCAGTTGCCTATTAAGCTGTTTGATTTCAAGGTGAATTCGATTCTGCCCTTCAAAGACTTGTCTCAGTTCACGATCACTTACAGTTTCAAATAGATCATCCGCTAACCAAAGAAAAATAAGTTAATTATAGTTCCTCCGATAGTCAAATGTGTGCATGTACCTTCATATATCATAAACTTTCTCTTTTCACCTAACCCCCCAAAATACCTCAAGGTTATGAAAATTCTCTTTAATGCTTCAAGCACCTAGAGAACACAGCCTAGGATTAGAAACCCTTTGGTATTTAGTCACCATAAACAAAAACAAAAGAAAAACCCCATCAAAAACAGTCCCTGCTCCAGAAAGATCAAGCTGAGATTAGACAATATGCAAGGAGGGCAGGTAGTAATATGGATAGTCAAGTTCGCACAAACTAGTAGTCAGTGTTCTCAGTAGTCACCAGCCTAACCATTGTCAATGAAGGGCGATTTGAATGAATAATCATAAAAGTACATTTTAAAAAGGAAAAATGTAAGATAAAAAAAGATTGCTTTCTAAATTTTGACAGTTATTCTCAAGCACTGCAGGAATGGGAGAAAAGCAATCAAAGCCAGCATTCATGAGCAAAGGCTGAAGTAAACTGTGCAATAAAAAAAGTCTGTTTGAAAGGCAAGATGAGGCTAAAATGTTAAAGAGTATTAAAAGTGAAGACAAGAAGCTTGAGCTTGATACAGTGGACTGGGGCATTGGTGGAGGAATGCAAAGTGTGGGGCACGGTAGTCAGATAACTATATGAGGTCTGCTGCTGGGGTTAACATTTTAAAAACTCAGTGTTAAATAAGATTTGTGAATGAGCTAGTCTTAATTCAGGTAATTTATACTGAGATGCCTAAATACGGATTTAAGTCCCTTAGAGCTACAGGCATAGGATCCTTTAAGTATGAGTTTAGAACCCTACTGTTAGGTACTTATATTTAAATACCATGACACTAATAATTTGGTAATCCTATTTGTTAGAGCAGGGGTTCTGAAACTTCATTGCACCGCAACCCCCTTTGACAACAAAAAATTACTATACAACCTTGGGCTCAATCTTCGGTCCCCTGATCCTATCTGAGTTCTGCTGCCCCAGGCCAAAGCACTAGTGACCCCTTTATAATGGAGTTGTCACCCAATTTGGGGTTTTGACTCTCAGATTGATTACTATTGCACTAAAAGTATGGTATACAATATACTTAGACCATATATTTCAAATCTAATCCTTGGTTAACATGAGTTACTTTTATTTTTTAATATTTCAGTGATTGTTATTTCTGCAGAGTAAAAGTTAATAGGACTCAAATATCTGCTTGAAGTTAAACATATATTCAAAGGCTTTACCAAATAGGGATGGACTGTTGAATTACTGCATTAACCACCATGTCATCATAGATACAAAGGGGATCCACAGAAAACATTTGCCTGGCTCCTTACCTTCAGATCAGAAGAGATTAGTTCTCAATATATTTTCAAGAAACTGTCAAAAAAAATTTCCAGCCCTTTCAAAGGGCCACCTAACCACCCATCCCCACACAGGCACATAGACTTCAATTTGCTTGTTTCAGTTACCAATGTATATCATACACGTCTGTTAATACTTCAGCAATCCCCTGGTAGAGAGAGGTTTCAAGAACTTCTGGATGAAGAAATTGACATACAGGGCACTAGGGGAGCTCAGGATTTATAAGGGACTAAGCTCCAGTCCTAAATATATTGGCACAGCTAATGTAATCACAAAACATGCATACCATCATCTTTGAGTTTAATTATGTGTTCTCCCTGACAACTAATAATTTGTTAATTGAACTTGCCTGGCTGCCCTTGCATATCAGGATGATCCTTCTGAAATTCTTCCTTCTTTTTATCCAGTTCTTGTTGAAAATGCTCAAACTCCTCTTGATATTTTTCTTTATCCTTCTCAGGAATTTCTGCATCTGGGGTAGGCTTTAAAACAAAACAATTTTATAAAAAAATGTATATATAAGTAGAAATGCTCACAATTTTCTGACCTCTTTCCAAGAAATCTCATCTCCCAGCAGCTTTTGTCAAGATTTGCTCACATTCTGAGGCAAAAACAAACAAGCTTCATGCTATAAGATCTACACTTATGGAAACACAGAATTCAGTGTCAAAGTTGATATTACAAGAGACAATACATCCCTATTGTGATTCCTACCACTTCAGTTTTTCCTACTGTGTTTGTGGTTTGTTTTTTTTTAAATTAGAAACATCAGACTGTCTACTATGAGCAATCAACATTGTGAAGAAATACTACAGCAATAAAGAGCCACATGAAGTAGAAAGTGAAACTGGTGAAGCATTTTCCAGGAAAGAGAAATAGTGCAAAATACATTTTTTAAATTTTCACTTTTAATATGATGACAAAAGGCGGTATATTTTGTTTTTAAAACTATGCAGTTTAATCCAGTGCCCTTTCAAAAAGTCTAATATAAGATTTCCATATTTTACTGCTCAAATATTACATTGTATAGTTTCATTTCTCCAAGATATTAGACTGTATACCCACATCAACATTTTGAAAGAAAAAAAAAATCAAAATGAGATGAGTCAGTGCTGACATTTTAATTGACTCCCAGCCACAAGATGAGCACATGGACATCTCTAAAATTAATGTTTTCTTGTGAATAAATATGCTTACTGCTTCTTTCCCAGGTTCAGTCAACTGGAAAGTCAGGAATGACAATACATCATGGTCATCTGAATAAAAAGGAAATATATCAAATTAAATTATTACTACTAGTTACGAAATATTTTCCCTAACATTTTGGAATTTATTGTGGAAGTTTCTGATTTACTACAATACAATTCTAGCCTTTTATTTTTGACGGGGGGGGGGGGGTTTCAACAGTGTACTCTCAGCTCTCATTAGTTGGTCACTTGGATTTGTAGCCTAGATGAATGACACATCAAAGACAGAGCAAGTAAGAAATGTCTTCTATACAGTATTTGAAAAAGTTATAAGGACAAATTAATGTGTTAGATAACTTTCCTTCCACTCTTCTGTGTCCTGCTGAGCCCCCATCTTGCCAACCCCCAAACCAAACATCCATATATTATGGGAAATACAGTCTGGATTAAAAATATTCTAATACTCCTTTGTTTTGTTTAGGATGAAACTGCCAAGTTGAAAATGGCAAGCCTAAAAGAAGAAACAGTGTTTGTTTTTAGGAAGATTTTTTTCTATGTGAAGTTAGTACATGTGAATGGTGTTCAATTAATACTCTGATACTGTAAAATTTATCCAAATGCAGTGTGGGCAGTGGGACTGCACAGTAGAGATACTGAAATGCATGTATTTGTGTAAATGAGTAACCATTGAATTTTTCAGTGTTTAAATATGGGGAGAGGGGGTGAAAGCAGGAGCTAGTGCTCACAAAGAGCTAGCTTTTAAGACAGCTCCCTGTGAGCACCTGCTTCTGTTCTCCCCTTCCCCTCCTAGCTGCTGCCTCTGTGTCAGCAGTTAACTGTGTACTCAGGTACATGTTAACATCCCTACTGCACAGGGAACAAGGAATGGAGGTGGCACAGGCAGAGCAGGTGCACAAGGTGGTGTCCTTGTCCATACAGTTAAAGGAGTCTCTGCTCTAGCCAGAAATAGGCCAAAGCATAAAAGGTGGGTTGGGGGAAAGTCATGACTTCTCCATCTATATTATGTGGTCAGAAATTACAGTCAAGGCAGCTATAATAGTCCATTGGTTGGCAACATTCATTCCACTTCTCATGATTTCACATACATAAAACATGCAGCAGAAACAGCAGTCATGAAAGGTTTTTCAGACTGTCCTGATAATCTGCAGTCTTTATCTGTAGGGACAGTAGGTCACCAACAAGCATTCCATGTAATGCTAATGATGGTGATGACTTTGCAGCTTGGCTAGTTGATCAATAGGCACTAGGGAGCAATAAGCAACTTATTTCATACAATCCAAACAGCTATGACGGCCAGCACAGTTTAGACTCTTACTTTCAAGCTGGCCACCATCATTCCATACCAACCCTGTTTCAACATTTAGTCACTTACAACTAGCCCAATTTTAACATAAGTGTCAGTTTCCAAGTAATAATTTATTGAAGCCTTTTACATCACAGCTCATCAAATGGACCTCAAACTTAAACACAGTGAAAAATATTACCTGCAAGCCCCCCCGTTGCTGCAGATATTCCAAAGTACCCTTCTGATGGTAGTATCATATTTTCCACTGTAGCACAAAATTCATAGTCTTCTTTATCTGGGGTAAAGCCATTATTAATCATTACCTAGAAAGACACCAGTTTAATTAGCATAGAACTTGCATAAAATAAAGAAAAATTCATTAGGTAAGTTAGAAGTAGGCTTTTAAAATCAGGTGTTAGCTAAAACTATGAGGTGTTTTGCTCTTAAAGTTCTATTAATGGATAACATCAAATGCATTATTTCTTTATTTTTTAAAATCTATAAGATTAGATGTTAAACATACAGTCTATGAAATAAAAGATCTTTTATACCAGAGGACACTAACAGTGAAAATAAGCAGTTAGAACTTAATTTTACAAAGGCTAGCAGTGGGGGGGGGGGGGGGGGGGGGGAGAGAGAGAGAGACTGATATGAAGCTAGTTCCCCAATTCAGTGATATTCAGTTGTTCGGGAACCAAATTAGCAATCAACATTACCCAAAACAGTGACAGTATGGATAACTCATAGTTTTATTTACTATCTTTCTCTATGTATAAAAACATTTTTCCTGCCACACGACAGAATGATGTCATCAGGCTCTCTGGCTGCAAAAAGGGGCCAGAGGAGGGGAATGGGGGTTGGTGAGCACAGCAAGCACAGGTCACAACCCCCTAGTAGTACTATAAATTCATATTTAAAGAGCGTAACAGTTGAAATATTTAGAGTCTGTGTGTGTAATCATTGTCACAGCAAAATGACTCATCAAGTATTATTTTATCAACTAAAATGGGTTAACAACATAGTAAAAGCATCTTCATTATTTTCCGTGTTGCAACGGGCTGCATGAGACAAATTAAAGAACTGCTTATGGCTCCCGAGTCTCAGTGTGAGTATCATTGGGGAAATACAAGTAATATCTACAGAATTCAGACAGCAATTCTATTCTACAAAATGTCAGTGGATTGCATTACACAAAATTTTCCACAAATGTAACAACTCTCTTTATGCTTTCAGGTGCCACTCGAGGGGATGGCTTCCAAATTCTTGGTTATCTTAGCTTAGAGCTGCCTCCTTCCCCCAAAATGCACTGACTTGCTTGGGCTAGCCAGTGAGAGTGATAGGACATACTCAATTATGTGCTCCAGGAAAGATGCATCTTTTGAGGCTTCCTGGTGTTTACTTTTGGAGGACATCTTCAATTATTTGTTTATACCAAAGCAAAAAAAGAGAAAAACGAGTTGAACATTTTCATTAGCTCATTTAACTACTCTGAAACTTAGCAACTGGGCACTATGACGGGGTATATCTGCCCCACACTGAAGAGCAGGGGGTTGCCTGGCACAGCTGGCTGAAAAGGCCCCTCATTCCCACGGCACCACTAGGCATGCTCGAGAGAGAGGCGGGGTATAAAAGCCCAGGGAGCCACTCAGTCAGGGTGGACCACTAGAGGGGAAGGAGCTCAGGCCAAAGCTCCTGATCAGCCCCTACAGCACCAGCTGCCACAGGAACAGCAACCCTGGCAGCAGCAGACACAGCAACAACCTCAGTCTGCCCTTCTGAGCAACAACCAAGAGCTGAACAACGCACCAGAAACAGTAGGAAGTGGTTCAGGGCGGAGGATTGTCTTCCGGGAGCTAGCGCGCTTCAGCAGGAATGTCC
This sequence comes from Pelodiscus sinensis, assembly GCF_052426305.1. Classification (NCBI taxonomy): domain Eukaryota; kingdom Metazoa; phylum Chordata; order Testudines; family Trionychidae; genus Pelodiscus; species Pelodiscus sinensis. The sequence goes on along the minus strand of NC_143057.1, from coordinate 110,331,932 downwards.
ACTGAACAAGCAGTGAAATACCCCACTGCCAACGGGGCCCTGGGCTAGGACTCAGTGGAGTGAAAGGGCCTGGGTCCCCCTACCTGCTGATCCCATAATAATCCCGCTCTCCATCATTCTGGAGGCTTACCCTTGGACTAGGCCTCTGGGCCAGTGTTTCTCAACTTTTTATAAATAAAATACCGTTTAAAAAAAAATTATAAGCATTACCTACAGTTTTCAGACAATTTTTTTTCTACTACTGCAACACATTTGTTTAAACAACTTAATCATAGCCAGACAGATGATGACATTTTTGGGTGTAAAAAGTACAAAAAAATAAAAATTAAGTTTTCTCCAAATTTCAGTTGTGATGATGTACCTCCTCCCCCAGACTTCTCCCAAGTACCCCTAAGGGTACTCGTACCCCTGGTTGGGAAACTCTCCTCTGGACCATAGTGACCCTGATAGAGGGAACTGTACTTTGGAACTAGGCCTGGAGGGCCGTATTTACTCGAATACAGGGAGCTGTACTTTGGAACTGGGCCTGTGGGGCCATAATTACTCAGAGAGGGAACTGTACTGTGGACTAGGCCGGCAGGGCCATATTTACTCTGGGTAGAAGGACATGAGAGGAACTGGGCCTACAAGCCATAATTGCCTGGAAAAAGGGGCACCGACCACGACTTCGGGTCATCTAGACCATCCAGGTTGTCCTGCCTCTCGACAGGCACATTTTATAGAATCTAGAATTAAGATTAAAATGTTTGTTCCAGTTTATTTCATAGATGCCTCATCCTAGTACCATTTCTGTATTCTCCATATGGAATGGATTCACTCCATCACAAAAAACTTAAAATGTCTTGGACATTTCTTTAGATCATAAAACATGAAAGCTGGAGCCCTGGAATGCAGAAGCAAGAATGTTTCAGGGCTATTAGAAGAGTTAGAGAAGCTTGCAGAGTGGCAGTCTGCATTACACTTCTCTGATTTGTCTGTGTCTCATTTTTATGAGTCCTACAGTTTGTTCCCTTTTCATTTTAAATAAGAATTCAAGAAAATATACTTAATAGATCCAGAAGCTGAATAAAGTATTGTATTCTCAAGACTACCAGAGTACTTACTGTTAGTAGTTTCTGGTAATATGTAATCTTTACTCGGACAGGGTAGGGCTTGTTACGAAAATCTCTCTGACATGATGCCAATGCTTGTGTAGAACCATCACTTAAAAAAAAAAAGAGAATCTGCTTACAGAGTTACATCTTTACTATGTACTAGCTAGGAAAAAAGGCATGAAAATTTCTTTATTTTAGTGGATTACAAATGTCAAGCAAATCTTTCCAAGAACAAAGGTCCTCTGAATATTTAAATTAATTTTAGCATTTCCAAAAGGTTTAGGATTAACAGCACTAGAAGTGAAATCCTTTGGCACACACCACAGGCAAGGTCAAAAGCAGTACAAGCTTCCCAATGAGCTTCAATATTGACCAAGAGTGTCCACCTACAGGAGCCTCTCTGCTCAGGAAGCTAACAAGGGCATCATCTGCGATGTGGATACTTGTCCATCAGGAATATGAATGAGACCACCAAATCATTTCACAGAGGTATCGCAGTTGTGAACTGGTAAGCAACTTGTTGTCACTGAAAATCTGTGAATTATAAGTGAAAGTTCTGCACCTCAATTTTTGGAGCCACTTTTTTCCAGAACACTTTGTGTTATATTGCAACATTCACCATGCTATTTAGAGGGAAGGGCACACCTATGAATTTAGCAGAAGCAGCACAATAGCAGTTAAATAAGTCAAAGCTATTAAATGATACTGAAGAACAACAATAAAGTGTTCGATAGTTCTACTAAAATTCAAATCATTCTCCCTGATGGAAGAAAACAAATCTGCAGGAAAAGTGTATGAAGTCACCTAGTAGCAATCAATGCCTTTATATTATTCAAGCACACACCGAATGGCATGTGCATCCATTTAAGCCACAAGAAAAAAATATTTTTACCAGTTAAAATTAGGTGCCTTCAACCGTGTTTAAAAAGTCTGCAAACTTTTCAGCAAACACTACCATAGGTAATTCACATTAAAATAAAATTAATAGACTTACTTCTGATGGTCATATAGGAGTTTTCCATTATTGCCTACAACAATTACTGCTGGGTTGTTTTTCTGAAAGACAAACCATATGAACAGAGTTTCACAATTTAAAATGAAGTATTTTACAAATTAGAAACTCAATGTACAATATAATTAACAGCTTTCCCAAGAGCATGGTAGTAGGCCAAAAGGTCAGTATGCTAACCAGATAGCCAAAATCTTAACGCTGATGCAGCTGTGGAGGGAGAGGAGTAGGAAAACTAAACAGTTTGATGAAATAGTAGGAGTCAGTCAACACAAAGAACAGCACCCTTCTTTTGTTCTGTAAGCAATGTTAGTGAAAAAAACCTATGGGAGGTCAGTTATGGGCATGAGATTTTCATATTTACTATTTATTCTTGCAATTTGCTAATTTAAAAATAACTAGGGTAGGGAGCAGTGCCCCCACTTGCATTCTTAACAACCCCCCTCTTTCCCTTCAAAGTACATATTATTCCACTTGTAGAGAATGCAAAGAATTATACAGAATTCAACATTTTTTGAGGAAGAGTAAGGAAATGCCCTTAGTAAGAGGGAAAGAATTCTAAAATAGAAATATAAAATTGGAATTCACATTTTTCATTGTTCTTATATTGTATTTGGGAATTCTTTCATGTTAAATTCTCCAGCAGTTTTGGTTTATAAGCAATCTTTCAAAACAAGATCTAACTATAGATTCTAAATTATCTGATTTTATCCCTTCAGCGTGACAAAAAAACAAAAACGTATCACATATGTGCACACAATGAGCAATTATAGTTATTTTAAACATTTATTACTGTTTTTTAATGCTAGACATTCAATTATTTCAGTGTTTATCTGGACTTAGGCCATGTCTGCACTTTCATTCATAAAATTTTATTGCTCAGGGGAAAGAGAAAAAAAAAACACATCTGAATGACAATAGTTTTAATGATAAAAAACTCTGGTATGGACAGTGCTTTGTCATTAGGAGCCACTCTCCCATCAACTAAACTATTGCCCCTTGTTCGGGGTGGTTTAATTTTGTCATTGGGAGAGCTCTCTCCCAGTGATAAAGAGTAGCTACAGCGCTTACCTTGCAATTGTGCAGCTGCAGCAGGGCTGTTGTAAGGAGCATGGGGTAGACATAGCCTAAATGTTTTAGTGACTTGAACAAGTTAAATGATACTAATAAAGTATTTTAAAAGTAGCAATATTCAATGGGAACTGAATGGGTTTTAAATATTTACTCTTACTCTGAATTAAATTTACAAATTATTTGCATTTCAAAGGACAATGGTCAGTTCAGATTTTAAGTATCTTAGGAGAGCTGCTCACATAATCTATCTTGAAGCATTCTGAGTTAATTAACTAGCAAGCTGATTTCTGTGCAAGGTGACGTCTAGAAGAAATAAGACGTGGACAAAGAGTGAAAAGATATAATACCTTGAAAAGAACTAAAGAAAGAGACAGTTGTGCTCCTTAAAAAAATCTTAACAGATTATGGGCAGAGCAGGGTTGCAATATTATCCCACAATAGTAATAAGGCTTATGATATTTGATGTTTTTTCCAAAGCTCTTGCTTTTAAAAATCATGAGAATCTCAGCTGTAATTTTTTTAAAAAGCAAAAGCTTCTTGGCACCATGTTTAGAGAAAATATGAAAAACAGAAGAATAACCGAAGAATCAAAAAACAGAAGGCAGAGTGAACTTTTATTAAAAAAAAAAAAAACCCTCTGACTTAAATCAATTTCATGATTCTGAGGGCATGACTCATAAGACTTTGGGGTTGGTGAAACTCTTACCTCCATTCCACTACCCATATGCAGAGTTAAGAGGCCAAAGCTATGTAAAGACAATCAGAAATATTTGGATCCAGTCAGAGAGAGAACTCCTCTGGCATAGGAACTGAGGACCCTCTCAGTGTAGAAGACATTTCAAGACATACTGCTGTGCAGATTTTGAGGAGCACTGCTTCCTATAGGCAGTGGCAGGATACCACAATTCAATCCTCCAAGGCCATCAAATTAGATGCCAGGGTCCACTCTGGCTCCTGAACCTTCCCAAAACTAGGGGAACAAAGGCACCCTTTCCCGTTGTACCTGCACTGAGAGTTCTGTGCTATATCTTTTACAGATACTACATTAAATCTCACCTATGAACTTTAAACTTCTGTGATGTGTATTAATAGCTGTTAATATATGTAAAGATATTTGACAGTATTTCAGAAGTGAAGAATTTATTCTAGTCTGTCTACTATGTAAAGTTCGGCTATCAGATCCATAAGAGTGATCTGCTTATTGGACTTACAAAAAACTGAATTAAATCCACAGTTTGACACTATTACAAAACGCCTTCAACAATGATACAAAGGTTTAGATTCCTAAAGCAACTCAGGTTACACCTCAGATTATGTATATTATAGGAGGTTAAAATGCCTTAATATTTAGATGTATCCCATTACTCAGGTCAGCTATGGAATCTTGATGCCCCAACACCTTTTTGTAATGCATTTAGTTCCCTATTTTTTTAAACCTGAAAAATAAGTGAGATATAAAGCTCATTATTCCTAGAGGCAAAGGTATGCTTGTCGGCTTATAAAAGCAGTAAGCACTTAGGAGTTAAGAACTCACTTTCCAGATAGAATAAAGGCACCTAGAAGTAGACAGGGACAAGAAAGCTGGATAACATCCCTCTACCCATTCCACCAGCCAGGGAAGACAGAATTAAAACTGCCTGAATAGCAAGGGAGTTCCTGAGATGTTGAAGGTCCGTGCCATTCTGTGACAAAAAACACCACCCACACACAAACACAACACCAAAACCAAAACCAAATCACCAAAGTTAATAGGAAATTTGGACTGAGACTGAACGGTCTCAGATTAAGAACAAAAAAATGACATCCTGTATTATTTAGTTCAAGTTCAGGGTAGCTGGAAGCTGAAGGATCTAAAATACAGAAGCAGTAGTCTCATGCAAAACTTCAAAAACCATGTACAGGCCATCCTTGCTATAAGTCCAAGTTTTTTGGAACGTATAGGGAAACTACTTAAAGTGGGGATTTTTTTTTCCTGCAGCTGACTTCCATTTGTGTAAATTGGCTGGGTTTTTTTGCATGACTTAACAGCAGGGAATGGGAGGACTTATAACCCATCAGTTCCTACAAATGTCAACGACTTTAGTGCAGAACGGATGTATACCAGGGTGACTTATACCAGAGACACTCTACTTCCTGATCTCCATAAATATACCAGTATTTCTCTCCTAATGCACAAACACATAGACCTAATAAGATTTTATATTAGTTAAACATGATAAAACTCCTTGTACCAATTCATGACTATCAAAGACATATTTCCTTCAAATCTAGCAAAGGAACTGGTCTCACTGAAGATCAATTACAGCAAGGTGGTTCATCTTTCAAAAAGGCTAAAAGCCTGAAGCGTGGGTTTTTTGTTTTTTTTTTTAAATAAATCAATATAGCCTGGTCAAAAAGGAATCTTAGGAAACTGCATGAAAGAAAAGTTGTGAGCTTCACATTTTCTCTTCTTAAAAACCTGCATCTTGACAAAAAACAAACAAACAAAACTACTCCAATATACGTTTTGTAAGCAAAACTCGTGAAGTCATTCTGCCGCTCTACTCTGCACTAGTTAGACCTCAGCTGGAGTACTGTGTCCAGTTCTGGGCGCCACATTTCAAGAAAGATGTGGAGAAATTGGAAAGGGTACAGAGAAGAGCGACAAGAATGATTAAAGGTCTAGAGAACATGACCTATGAAGCCAGGCTTCATGAACTGGGCTTGTTTAGTTTGGAAAAAAGAAGATTAAGGGGGACATGATAGCAGTTTTCAAATATCTAAAAGGGTGTCACAAGGAGGAAGGCGAAAATTTGTTCCTCTTGGTTTTGAGGACAGGACAAGGAGTAATGGGCTTAAAGTGCAGCAGGGGAGGTTTAGATTGGACATTAGGAAAAAATTCCTACTGTCAGGGTGGTCAAATATTGGAATAAATTGCCAAGGGAGGTGGTGGAATCTCCCTCTCTGGAGATATTTAAGAACAGGTTAGATAGACATCTGTCAGGGATGGTGTAGACGGAGCTTGATCCTGCCTTGAGGGCGGGGGGCTGGACTCGATGACCTCTCGAGGTCCCTTCCAGTCCTATTATTCTATGATTCTATGATTCTATGAAAACCGCTAATTTTTCACAAAAAATATGCGCATGCATAAATACAAGATGGTAAAAGTGAAACTATTTTGGAACCATTATAATAAGAATTTGCTTTCAACTAACCTTTCCATCATTGTCAAAAGAGTCAAAGAAAATGCCAACACCATTCCAAGTATCAGCTGCTCCAAAAACAGGACCCTCTAAGCCTTGGCTTTCAGTAAACCAGATTGCCTTAAATTAAAAGTAATACATTAAGATCCACATTTATAAAACAAAATTGTTTTCAAAATTAAATAAAAATTCATTTACTAAACCATCAGCTCCAATTCGGCCTCTTCCAGTCACTCGAAATGTCACCTCAACTTCCCAATACTGAAATATAGACTTATTTTTTGTCCATACTGATCCTCTCTGGCTTTTTAAAGATGGAGTTATTCGAATCTGATCTGCACTAGGTATGGCATCTGAAAGAGAAAAAAAATTAACAGTGAACATAAGGAAAGATGAACAGCATATTCTGAAATTATAAGGCAAATACTGGATTCAAAATTTTGTAATGAAAGGCAACTCCATATTTTATAGAGTAACTTACTCAAAGTTCATCTGAGAGAGTAATGTACAACTTGCGGGGAAAGTTGATCTAATGGATAAGGAACTAGACTAATTCAGGAGAACAACTTCCAGTGTTCTGCTCTACTACAGACTTCCTATGAGACCATGGGCGAGTCAAATTTTTCCATGTCTATCTGTAAAATGGAGATAAAACTTTTGGGGAAAGGGAAAAGATGTTTTCGCTGTCTTGCCTATTCAGAATGCAACCTCTTTGGAGCAGAGACTCTCTCTTGCTAACTCCTTACTAGGAATATTAAATGTAGTTTAATCAACTAATTGACTAGTAAATGGAATTTCCATCAACTAGTCGATTAGTCAACAATCGGGAGAGCCACAGCAGGGTTAACTCTTGGGACCAGGAGCTAACCCTGCTGTGGCTCTGCTTTTTAAATGTATTAAGAGTCAGATGGCTCTTAATACATGTAAAAAGCTAGTGTGCAGCAAGGGGCACCTGGCGAAAGCCAGAATAGCTAATTCCCAGCTCGCGCTAGTCCCCCTGCACGGAGACTATTTTAAAAAGCAGCACAATAGAGTCTCAAACTAAAGGTATACAGTAGAAGTCCATCTATGAGACACTCCATTATCTGGCTCTCCATATCAACCCAACAGCCAGCACATTCAGGTCCAGAAGCAAGTGATCACTTGGGTGGCAGATGGTGGTGTGGGTGCAGCCTCACACCCTCCAATTCTCCAAATTATATGGTCTGGCCTTGGTCCCAATTAGATTGAATAAACATGATCCTACTATGCAACAAACCAAACAAACCATAATAGGACAAGACCAAAAAAAAAAAAAAAAAAAAAAAAGTGCCAGATGTATAAAAGAAGCAGTTAGAGACCAAAAGACATCTTTTAAAAACTGGAGTGAAAAGCTACTGAGAAAAATACAAAGCCTAAACTCTGGCAACCCAAGCATTATAAGGCAAGCTAAGAAAGAATTTGAACAGCAAATAGCTAAGAACACAAAAACTAACAGCAAAGAAACATTTAAGTACAACAAAGGCAGGAAACCCAACAATCAGTGGGGTTACTAGGCAATTGAGGTACTAAAGGAGCATTCTTTGAAGATGAAGCTGTTATGGCAAAGGTATATTAATTGTTTGCATCAACGTGCACTGCATGGGATATAGATAAGATCCCTATATTCAAATCTTTCTTTTTAGGTGACAATTCTGAACAACTTTCAATATTGAGGTGTCCATAGAGGAGGTTTTCAAATAAATTGATTAAATTATACAATACTAAGTCACCAAAATGAGATGGTATTTACCCAAGAGTTCTGAACCAACTCGAAATGAAATTGCTGAAGTACTGTGATATGTAACCCAATGCCTAAATCAGCCACTGTACCAGATGACTAGAAAGCAGCTAATGAAAAGTTATTTTAAAAAAGGCTCCTGAAGCAATCCTAGCAAATACAGACAAGTAAACCTAACCTCTGTACCAAATAGTTGAAATGATAGTAAACCACAGAATTGTCAGACACATAGATGAATGCAATTTGAAGAGTCAACATGATTTTTGGAAAGGAAATTTATGCTTATTAGAATTCTCTGAGGGCATCATTAAGCATGTAGGATTGTATATCCAGGGGATATAGTGTACAAAGACTTTCAGAATGTCTTTGACAAGATCCTGCATCAAAGTTAACCCCTCATATCTCATGACTAAGATCCTTTCATTGATCAATAACTGGTTAAAAGACAGGAAACAAAGGGTAGGAATAAATGGTCAGTTTTCAGACTCCCCATGCAGGCAGGGGCTGCTTCGGACACCAAAGCAACCCCTACCTTCAGGGCACCCAGGCCTGCCATGGCTAGAGGCTACAAGGAGAGATTAAAAGACTGGGAACATTCAGAGAGACTATTCAGAGGACACAATATAACTTATATTAAATCATGAATGACATGAAGAACATGAACAAGGAATTGTTATTTACTCCTTCACAACACAAGAACCAGGGGTCACCAGATGAAATAAACAATGGGTTTAAAACAATATCGGGTTTAAAACAAACAAAAAAAGTAGGTCATCACAAAAGCACAGAAAACCTATGAACTTGTTACCATAGAACAGAGTTTCCCAACCTATGGGTCAGGACCCAAATATGGGTCACCATTACATTTCAAAAGGGTCGCCAGGAGTCTCCCCAGGTGGGTCTTAAGGAGCTATTCACACATTTTTTTTTAAATTGCCCTGGGTCACCGAGTCTTCCTGAATTGTCAAAATGGGTCCCCATCTGGAAAAGATTGGGAACCACTGCCATAGAATGTTATGAAGGCCAAAAGTCACACTGAGTTCAAAAAAAGAATTTGATAAGCTCAAGGACAGATGAATGAATGGCTATTAGCCAAGATGATCAGGGACACAACCCCATGTTCTGGGTGCCCCTTAACTTCAAGCTACCAAAAGCTGAAACTGAATTTCAGAAAATGGACTGCTTGAAAATGCCCTGTTCCATTCATTCCTTCTGCAGTTTCTAGCACTGGCTACTGTCAGAGACAAGACACCGGGGTAGATGGATCATTGGTCTGATCCACTATAGTCACTCTTCTGTAAAGTATCTGCCTTTAATTTCGTGTTTATGTATCAATGACGTAATAGTACAAAGAACACTTTTCTGATAACATTAAGCTGGAAAGGGCTTCATATCATATAGTAAATAAACTTGTTTGACAAATGAAGTAATTTTACTTATAAAGCAATACTTTTATATTTAACCCATAATAAAGATATGGTTTTCATATTTTAACATGCACCTATATATTCATATAATACTTCCTAGTAAAAATATCTCTGAGCACTCTGAATATTAACAAGGCTTCTAAACATCCCCCTCAGACTCATGTTGTCCTAATTTTACAACTAACCTAAAGAGCATGTAAGGGACTTGTTCAAAGAAGAGGCCAAAGACTTGTTCCATAGAAGAGACAAAAAAACCCAAAACTCCAAATCCTGCTCTATAGTCAAAGAACTAAACATATACATGTGTTTGATATAGAAGACAAAATAGGAAATGGGAACATTATCAAGTGGTTATTGACACTTGGCTTTATTAACGGGCTTGGTACTGACCTTGAACAAGTCATGTCAAAATAATTAGCTGAGGAACCTGAACTAGTAGCTTGATTTTCAGCATACCTTTTAAGAGCCAAGCCACTTATTTAGATGACTAATTATAGATCAGTAGTTTTAGCCTTACCTCTGCCACAATTGTGAAGCAAGATTCTACTTGCCTAAAAGGTGCACTGTGAGGCTTAATTAAATAATAATACGTGGAAAGATAATCCATTAGCACCAAATTTCTGTTAGGCAATACATATGAGGAAAGCATATGTAAAGAGTATGACAGCTGAAGTCACCAGCTACCCTTGTGAAATGGCATATGGAAATCCTAATTTGTTTATAGCCGTACTGACCAGACACCTAGTTAATAAGAAGAACATAAGAATGGCCATACTGGGTCAGACCAAAGGTCCATCTAGCCCAGTAGCCTGTCTGCCGACAGAGGCCAGCACCAAGTGCCCCGGAGGGGGTGGACTGAAGACAATGATCAAACGATTTGTCTCCTGCCATCCATCTCCAGCCTCTGACAAACGGAGGCCAGGGACACCATTCCTACCCCCTGGCTAATAGCCTTTTATGGACCGAACCTCCATGAATTTATCTAGCTTCTCTTTAAACTCTGTTATAGTTCTAGACTTCACAGCCCCCTCTGGCAAGGAGTTCCACAGGTTGACTATGCGCTGTGTGAAGAAGTTTCGTTTATTAGTTTTAAACCTGCTACCCATTAATTTCATTTGGTGTCCTCTAGTCCTTATATTATGGGAAATAATGAATAACTTTTCTTTATTCATCCTCTCCACACCACTCATGATTTTATATACCTCTGTCATATCCCCCCCTCAGTCTCCTCTTTTCCAAACTGAAAAGTCCCAGTCGCTTTAACCTCTCCTCATATGGGACCAGTTCCAAACCCTAATCATTTTAGTTGCCCTTTTCTGAACCCTTTCCAAGGCCAAAATATCTTTTTTGAGGTGAGGAAACCACATCTGCACACAGTGCTCAAGATGTGGGCATACCAAAGTTTTATACAGGGGCAGTAAGATATTCTGGGTCTTATTTTCTATCCCTTTCTTAATCATTCCTAACATTCTATTTGCCTTTTTGACCGCCGCAGCACACTGTGTGGACGTTTTCAGAGAACTATCCATGATAACTCCAAGATCTCTTTCCTGATTTGTCGTAGCCAAATTAGCTCCCATCATAGTATATGTATAGTTGGGGTTATTTTTTCCAATGTGCATTACTTTACACTTATCCACATTAAACTTAATTTGCCATTTTGTTGCCCAATCATTTAGTTTTGTGAGATCTTTTTGAAGTTCTTCACAGTCTGCTTCTGTCTTGACTATCTTGAACAGTTTAGTATCTTGAAAAGTTTTGTTCCAAGGATTTGACTATACTGCACCAGTCCCTCTCCTATTAAATTGTTTTACAAGACTTGATGTTCCACCCTGCCACAAATGGCACCATATTTATCAGAGCAACAGGGGAGGTGAGGTAATATCTTTTACTGAACCAACTTCTTCTGGTGAAAGACAGGCTTCTGAGCCTCCAAAGCTCTTCAGATCTGGGAAAGATATTTCAAGCACCATAATACAGTTATGAATTTAAGATCCTTCTAAATATGTTACATATGCAATAATCCTTTCCGCTGTACATTTAGCACCAATGCTGTGAGTACCTTTCCCAGATCCAAAGTAGGGATATCAATGTGTAGATGACTACACGATTAACTGGTAATCCTGGGTTTATCGGTTAATCCCGTCGACTACACGCCTTCTCCCCCCCCCCACACACTTGCTGCCTCAAGGGGGGGGGGAGCTAGTGCCCACAGGGGAGCTGTCTCTCCACATGTGCTGGCTCCATGGACCTGTCTGACCCGCCTGTCCTGCCCCACCCCCCCTTGTTGCCTCCTTCAGAGGCAGCAGGGGGAGGGGGATAGGCAGGTGCCGCCGCCGCCCCCCCCCCCCCCCCCCCCGCTTCCAGGGCTGCTGCCTATTTGAGAGTCAGCAGCCAGAGGGGGAAAGGGCAGGGCAGACTGCTGTGGAGCAGCCTCTGCCTGCGATGGGCCCGGGGCCCTCTATGGACAGAGGCTGCTCCCCAGCAGCAGCCTCTGTCCTTGGGGAGCTTGGACCCCCCTCCACAGCCAGGGCTTGCTACTGCAAAGCTGCCTTTGTTCACAAGGAGCTCAGGTGCCCCACGGGCAGGGGCTGCTGCTATCCCGCACTGCTGCCTCTGTATCAGAGGTGGCAGCAGCATGGGGAAGTAGGCCGGAGTCAGTGTGCATGGGGAGCTGATAGAGAGGTAACAGCACAGAGGTGGCAGGGAGCTCTCTGGGAGTGGGACCGGAGTGCACTGGCTGCAGACCCCATCCCTGGGGGATATCAAATAGTTGTGTAACCGCTAAAAATTGATGTGGTTACATGACTATTCAATTACATGCTATCTGACATCCCTAATCCAAAAAAGATATAAAGATATCTCTCTCTCTCTCTCTCTCTCCCTCCCTCCCTCCCCCCCCCCCCCCCCCACAAGCTGGGCCAATAAGAAACACACCTTATCTTACCTGCCTTGTTTCACTAATAATCTGGGCCCAGTTGGGATACAGCATAAGAACGGCCATACTGAGTCAGACCAAAGGTCCATCTAGCCCAGTATCCTGTCTGCCAACAGTGGCCAATACCAGAGGCCCCACAGGGAGGGATCACAACAGGTAATCCACACATGATCCCTCCCCTGTCACCCACCTACAGAGAAACAGAGGCTAGGGACACGATTCCTACCCATCTGGTTAAATAGCCATTGATGGACCTAACCTTCATGAATCTATCTAGCTCTTTTTAGACCCGTGTTAAAGTTCTAACCTTTACCACATCCTCTGGCAAGGAGTTCCACAGGTTGATTCTGCACTGAGTGAAGAAAAACTTCCTTTTTGTTTTAAACCTGCTGCCTATTAATTTAATTTGGTGATCCCTAGTTCTTATATTGTGGGAAAAAGTACATAACTTTTCATCTGTTAGTCTATAAGGTGCCACAGGACTTCTAGTTGTTTATAACTTTTCCTTATTCACTTTTTCCATGCCAGTCATGCTTGCATAGACCTCTATCATATCCCCCTTTAGTCTCCTCTTTTCTAAGCTGAAAAGTCCAAGTCTTTTTAATCTCTCTTCGTATGGGACCCATTCCAAACCCCCTAATCATTTTTGTTGCCCTTTTCTGAACCTTTTCCAATGCCAACTACAATTACACAAGATACACATTGTAATGACATAGAGCTGAAGCTTCAGTGCAGTGATGAGAAAATATTTTTTAAACAGTCACGCTGCATTCTTCACCCGCTTTTACTGAGACTCCAAAATCCAGCTGTTCTACCAAACACAGCAAAGGGCAGCAGGGAGGGAGAGAGTGAGTGTATGGAAACATACCTCTTCCAGGGTCTGCACCGGTTGGCGGGAGCAGGGAGCCTTAGGCAGGGTGAATAAGCTCCATGTGTTTCCGTGGGGTATCCCCACACCCAGGGCCAGTAAGAATCATGTCCCCATAGAGCCAGGTGCCCCTGCACCTGGGCCGTGCCAAGGGGGACAGGTGTCTCCGAGGGCCACAGGGGACCAGTCACAGGGGGCTTGCCCAGGGAACTAGACCCCCCCGCAGCCGGAGGAGGTCGGCAGTGCGGAGGGCAGGGCCAAACGAGGCAGGCGCCCCCCCACCCGGCAGGAGCCGGCCCGGGGGCGGGCATGACACAGGTCACACCTGGCCCGGCGCGGGCGGCGGAGCGGCGCGTACTTACTGCCCGTGTGGACCCAGAAGGGCACGGAGCCGTCCCCCTGCACCAGGTGCGGCCCCTTGAAGCTGTACTTGTACTCGAAGCGGCGGTGCGGCTGCGCGCCGGCCGTGACCGCTCCCGCGGCCCCCAGGCTGCTGGCCTCGGCGGGGGAGAGCAAGCGGCAGCCCAGGCAAAACAGCGCAGCCCACAGCACGTTCCCCGCGGCCAGGCAGCCCCGCTCCATGGAGACCGCCATCTTGGGCTTTGCCACGGGGAGCCAAGCACGGCCAACAGGGCGCTGCCTGATTGGCTGCGAGGAGAAGGGGGCGGAGACCGCCGCCCGGCCAAAGGGCGCACAGCGCGTGGCTACATGTCAGCGCGGCTCGGGGGCGGGGCCTCTCTGTCCTTGTCCCCGCCCCCTAGTTGCCCGCCCTCGGCTCCTGTCTCACTCACTCACTCATTCACGTTGCCTCCCCCCCCGCCCTCTGGGATGTCTCGTGCCCTCCGTGTTCCCCTGCGACCGCTCCTGCGGGGGCGGACCTGGACATGGGGAGCAGGCTGAACGGGGAGGTGGGCAGCAGGAGGAGCAGGAGGGGGCGGGGCAATTGCACCATGATGGGGTGCGCATCCAGGAGGCCCTCAAAGACATAGAATCATAGAATCATAGGACTGGAAGGGACCTCGAGAGGTCATCGAGTCCAGCCCCCAGCCCTCAAGGCAGGACCAAGCTCCGTCTACACCATCCCTGACAGATGTCTATCTAACCTGTTCTTAAATATCTCCAGAGAGGGAGATTCCACCACCTCCCTTGGCAATTTATTCCAATATTTGACCACCCTGACAGTTAGGAATTTTTTCCTAATGTCCAATCTAAACCTCCCCTGCTGCACTTTAAGCCCATTACTCCTTGTCCTGTCCTCAGAAACCAAGAGGAACAAATTTTCGCCTTCCTCCTTGTGACACCCTTTTAGATATTTGAAAACCGCTATCATGTCCCCCCTTAATCTTCTTTTTTCCAAACTAAACAAGCCCAGTTCATGAAGCCTGGCTTCATAGGTCATGTTCTCTAGACCTTTAATCATTCTTGTCGCTCTTCTCTGTACATGTTCTCACAGGCCCCGTTGTAGGGTCGCCTCGGTTTCCCTGGACAACTCCCTCTCTTCCCCTTCTCCCTCCCCTCCCCTTACCTCCCAATACACAATGTTTGGATTCACCCAAAAAACGTGTCGGTTTTTATTTACAAAGGGGGGAGAGAGAGTGGGGACCTTGAACTGGGAGGGGGAAAGGAGCTACTCCTGGGAGGGGTGGCCCCTGCGACCGCTCCTGCGGGGGAGGACCTGGACATGGGGGGCAAGCCGCATTGGGGCAGGCTGAACAGGGAGGTGGGCAGGACGGGCAGGGTTAGGAGCAGGAGTGTCCATTGGAGGAGGGGCAGGGACAGGAGGAGGAGGGGCCATTGCAGGAGGAGCAGGAGGGGGCGGGGGCAGTGCTAGGGGAGGGATGGCGGGGGCATGAGGCAAGGCCATGCCATAATGAATGGCATGCGCTATGTGTGTGGAGAGGCTGGCAACAGAGTTTGCCATCAGCGCACAGTGTTCCTGGAAGGTGGCCCAGGCCTCCTGGCGCCACTGCAGGTCCGCCTCTGTGCGCCTGTGGATGGCAGCCTCTATGCGCTCGACGGCCTGCACATGGCACCGCAGCAGCTGCCTCCGTGGTTGGGCGGCTGAGGGTGCTGCTGCTGCCAGACTGGAGGGTCCCCCGCTCCTGGTTGGTCCCGCTGCAGGGAAGAGAAGAAAGGACGGGTCAGTCAGGCAGCCCAGCCACTGTCCCCACACCCCATGCCTTCCACCCCACCCCTGAGCCCAGGTGACACCACAGGGTAGTGTGGCTTGGGCCCCATCGGTTCCTCCCCTGCCTCCACCGTATTGTATGTTTGCATAGAGGACTGCCCCTGGAGTAGAGTCCTCCTCCATGTATTGGAACCCCCAGTCTGTGTCATAGGGGGTTGTGATGCTGCGGTTTTTCCAGGAGCAGCTGCCGGAGGGGGCCTGCTGAGTGGCACTGCTGGCTTCGTCCTCCGGCGCACTGCTGCTGCTGTCTCCCTCCCCCGTCGTGGTGGTCCTGGTGATCGGGGGGCGCACACAGGTGTCGGCTGTGACATCCGGGGCTTGTGGAGCTGGCTGTCCCAGGATGGTGTGGATGGTCATAGTGGGGGCAGGTGTCTGGTCCTGCTCCCCGGCCCTCGCTGGCCTGCACATAGCCCAGGCGAAGTTCTTTGACTTTAGCCTGGACCTGTTCCAGGTTCCAGGCTGGATGGCCCTGCTGGGCTAGCGCCTGGACTATGCGGCCAAAGATGTCGGCGTTGCGGCGCCGGGACCGGGTGTCGTGGAGGCTCTCTTCCTCCTCCCACAGGTCCAGGAGGGTCTCCAGCTCCTCCAAGGACCACGATGGGGCTCTTCTTTTGCAGCCCCTGGGGGCCTCCTTCTCTGGGGGTGCGGGTGGCTGAGTGCCCGGAGCTGCCATGCTGGGCTGTGAGGTGGCTGCTGGGCACGGCAGGGGCAATGCTGGCAGGCCTCAGGCCAGAGGTCTGAGGCAAGCAGCCTGCGGCTACTTTAAGAGCTCAGGTTACCAGGAAGTCCAGGGCGTCTATGGGGTCTCGCAGCGTCCAAACAGCTTTTTTCCGTTTAGCCTGCTTTTGCGCAAACGTCTTAGCTAGCTGTCTACACTTGCCCTTTTGCACAACAGTTTTTCGCAAAAAGGACATTTGCCCGAACGGGGAGCGTCAAAGCTTTTCCGGAAGAAGCACTGATTTCGGACAGTAGATTGTCAGTGCTTTTGCAGAAAATCAAGCGACCAGTGTAGAGAGCTGGCAAGTTTTTCCGGAAAAGCGGCTGATTTTCCGGAAAAAGTGGCCAGTCTAGACACAGCCGGAGAGGAGCAGGGCTCCGCAAAGGAAGGTGGAGGGATCCTGGAAAAGGGCGGACTCAAATGGGGGGCTAAGAGGGGAGGGAAACGATGGAGGGGAGGGCCTGTTGGGGTAGATGAGCTGTCCAGCCTCACACAGTGTTCAGCAAAGTGGAGGGGCAGGGGTGTTGCCTGCTCAGTTGCATCACAAACACCCCCTGAAAAAGTCTCTCAAGGTTTCATTAAAGATCCAGAAAAGAAGGAAACACTATCACAGGCTTTGGAAAGCATCCAAACAGTAAATACGGCTTTTGTTTTAATGGCTCCCCGTGGGCCCTTTTCCTTTAGCTATAGAGGCAGGAACCCACCCACCCCTGCCTTTCACAGTCTTTTAGGCTGCATTTTAAAGATGGTAATATGTCCTTTTTGGGGGGAAAGGGAAAGAGTTAGTTGAGATGGGGGAGGGTGTTAGAGACAACCTGAAAGCCATAAGAAACACATACAAATGGAAAGAACAGCAAAGATAAAAAATGCACCTTCCATCTCCAGTGTTAACTCCATTGGCGGATGCCCTGACTCAAAGTGGTTTCTATTATATCCAGTGTTTACAGTTTGGTTCAATGGCTCTCAGCAACCCTACTTATAGACATTGTACCAGCATCCCTGGTTGCCAGCATAGAGTTGCCAGCTTTCTAACTGCAGACAGCCAAGCATCCGTAGGTCCTGCCCCCTCCCTCCATCCTTCCTCCAGCTGTCCTTCACTCTCTCCCATCCTCACTCATTTTGACCAGGCTCGATTCCGGGTGAGGTAGACTCAGGGTGAGTTCTGGAGTAGGGCCAAGGATGAAGAGTTTGGAGGAGGGGGCTCCAGGCTGAGGAGTGGGGCCAATGGGTTTAGAATGTGGGAGGAGGCTCCAGACTGGGGCAGTGGGTTGAGCTGTGGAAGAGGATGAAAGTTGCAATTGGGGTTGCAGACTGTGCGGTGGGGCAGGGGGTAAGCGGTTTGGAGTGCAGGGCGGAGGGGGGTGAGCTCTGGGCAAAAAAGTAATTTAGTTAAAAATATATTTGAGAGAGTGAATTTGTCTGTTCATTCATTTGTCAAGAACTCCTCTTAAACGGTAAGAGTTAGGACCGCCAAATTTGGTATGCAGATTCCACATTGCTGGCTGTTCCCTTTCATCTGAAAGTGCACAGTTTGCTCCATTCCTTAATCTGGCTGGGGAGCACAGGGGGCAGATGAATGTGGACCTGCCCCAGCTGAGGGACATGCATCTCTCCCCTGGATGTTCCTGCTGGAACTGCAGAGGCCATTGAGAGGTGGTTATCACCTGGCCCCAGCCTGCTGCAGTGAGAGAAGGCTGAGGTAGTCCTCTCTCCCAAGAAAAGCCTGCATTCAGAACCCCTCATCCCCAGCTCCATCCCAGAGCAATTATTTAAATGAAGAAAAACAAAAATTAGTTGAGTTAAGGACCCAAGCAACCCCAAGTAAATCTAGTAAAATCCTTTGTTATTGTAAAATCTTTGTAAACATTTTTAAAGTTGGTGAAAGTACATATACATATCTACTGTAATGGAGTTCACACAATGTAAATTAGTGTTCCCTTTTTTCTAAAATAAGTGAACAATGTTATGAACACACTAAACCTCTGTGACTGATTAATTCAGAATAATGTTTTTTTTCAGTGAGTTAAATATACAGTAATCTGGAATGATTACTTTATGAAGGCTTAAGAGTACATTTAAAATATAAAGTCAGCTTAGAAATACTGATTACATAGATAAAACAAAGAAGAGCTGCATCATTTATTTCATAATATTTAATATTATATTCAGCAGGACAGTTGACTTGCCCTTACTATAAAGTTTTTGCAGATAAATTGCTGACAAACTTAAGAGTATATCAAAAAACCTGTGACTGACATTTTATTTCCAAATGTAGTGCTTTTAATTAGGTACCTTCTGCATAGCTAGTCTTCACAAACATCGTTTGCCATGAAATGGAAAACATGCTAGATTTTTTTTTCTTTTAGAAAGGAGTTTCAGAAGAGTAGGGTTTTTTTGCTTTATTTGGGTTCAGGGATTTGGCTGAAAGGCAGGGGAGCCCACAGCCCCCACAGGCCTCTAGGCAAAGTAGTCAGCTCTCTGCGCCTCCTAGAGTGTGGCACTCCGAGCCCTCACAGCCACCCGGAGTGTGTGGCACAGGGCTCTGGCAGCAATGTAAAGGGCATGGGGCTCCAGGTGCTGCTGCTACCATGGCGCCTAGGAGCCCTGGGCCCCTTTGTTATCCAGGTCATGGGGCAACCGTTCCTTCCCCCTACTCTGTCAGTGGGTCAGACAGGAAGGAGGGATGGGGCCTGGGCAGGTCTTGGGGCTGAGCAGAGGTGAAGTATGTGGTGGGCTGGGGAGCTAACCTTCCCCAAGCTGTAGCTTCACCTACCACCAGTGTGGCCCAGTAGCAGTGGAAGCCCATCAATACTGGCGAACTAGGCGGTCGCCTAGGGCGCCAAGTTAAACGGCCGTTGAGGGCTTTGGAGACAGGGGATCTGATCGCACGTTTTGCCTAGGGCACCAGTTGCCGGCAGTTCATCTAGGACTGCTCCTGCCACTCAGCACTGCAAAAACTGAATGCCTGGCAACCCTAGACAAACAGAGGCGCAGCACACAGTCTTATCAAGCAGTCTGAGACCTGGCAAACTTGTATCAGCTGTGAGCTGTTTAGTGCATTTGTTTTAGTTGCCTCTTTCAGGTCACTCCAAAAAGAGTGCTGGTTACAACAGCCTATTCTTTCCTTACTTTAGCCACAATTAGGCCTAGTTTCTGACTCATCAATTTTAGTTCATTGATTTCTAGGTCCCCCCTTTTCGTATTTACTAAGCATGAACCTACATCATCCTTGAGTCCTGTCAGGAGGTCTTTTGGTTTGGACTAAATCCGGCTTTCTGATTCCCTTTTGTATCTTTCCTCATCAAGATGTGTTATTCTATGTTATTGTGACCTTTCATGAACTTTCACACACTTTTTACAGTTGAGCTCACAATTAAGGGAAATTTGTAGGCCCAGTTAACATAACAGTCCCATAGAGGGGAGCTAGAAGGGACCACATCTATAGGTGGGGTGGAGAATTTCCATGAAGGGGAAAGAGCTTTCTAGGGAGAGAGGAATGGCTTAGAGGGGAGGGGAGTGCCCCATGGGTAGAAGCACGAGACATAGATTTTAGTCAGTTTCACTTCTTTCCTTCTGTCTAAATGAACATGGGTAGAGCCCTGCACAGATACAAAATTTGTATCCACATTCACATCTGTATACACTAAAATGAGCTGTGGACATCTGCATCCACATCTGCAGAGGCAAATACCCGTGGATATAGAGCAGATATCTGCAGATTTGCAGGGCTCTACACACGGTTCTGCAGGCTGCTATGTCCCACAATAGGGATTCACCCTCTTGCTGAAAGCACCCTTGCTTTAATGTAGAAAGGCAGCACAGGGACACTGGTGACCATACCATGCACTGTTCCATTTTGAAATGACAGCAGTATTTCTAGCCCAGCTGGAAGAGGAAGATTCCTGTTTTCAGAAAGTGTCTTTATTTGTGTTAACTCTGTGAACTATGTGTTTGGATAAACAAGCCCAACCCTTTAGAAAAGAAAGTATATCACCCCATTTTACATTAAAGAATAAGTTATTTGCCCAGCTCACCCAGGCAGTCTGTGGTTGAACTAAGTCTAAGGTGAGACCTAAGCCAGGATGTTATCCACAAGGCCATCCTTTCTCCCTGTTACTAGCTTAGTTCTAGCAAAGATTGTACAGGGATTTTTTTTTTCATGAGAAACATGTAGTCCAACTCATACCTTAAACTCTCTTCTTAAGTATTCTATAACACAGTTTGATTACACAGTTCTCATACAAACCGCCCTATTCATATCAGTGAATGAAACCATGCTAGAACACTATAGTAACAAGCATGCTTCTTCTACACAACTATAGATGCTTCTCAGTCATGCGTGAACTGAGCTTTTCTGATTAACCTCATTTAGCAAGTGGGCATGGATGCTCAAACTCACGATGCTGTTTGTGATGTTACATCCTCTGGCTTGAAGTGGTTTCTATTTCCATCATATACTGTGTTTACAGTTTGGTTCAATGGCTTTCATCATCCCCACTATACAAATTGTTCCAGAACTCCTGCATATGGGTCGAAATAAGGAGTGTGTCAGATTTTTCAGAAGTCCTAAGCAGCACTCTCTCACAACACACTCCACATCCCAATAGATAATGTCCAGTAATAAATTAATTCCCCCTTTAAATGTGGTCCAAGATGACTGCAAAATCCACTAACATTTTAGACAGAAAAAGAGCATTTATCATTTCTAAACAGTCTTTCCCTAATTTCCAGCTAGCAATCCTAGCTGGTCCCACTCCCTTGTCCTGTCTAGCCCCAAAATGAAGTATATTGTTTAATTTCAATTACAATGTTAATTATAGAAGACAAATGGATACCGGATCTCACACTGTAATTAATCTACCCGATATTTACTTAGCAAATTGCTCAGGCCAGATTAAGCTGTAGCTAGGGAAGCAGGACAAGGAAAGTGAGTGACAGAAGTATTATCATGGCACACTGCCTCCCATTGGGAGAGTTCTTCTTTCTTCTGAAAGAGATGCCTTCAGGGATCATGTAATTTGAATTCCCTGTGAATTTAGTGTCATCTTAGCTTGACCAGCTCTGGAAGAACATATTAACCTCCTCTTGTGATTTTCAAAAAACCATTCTAATTTAGCAAGTAATTAAGGGTCACATGTAGGATAAAGAGCTAGATAATCTTGGATTACGCACAGGAAGCTTTGTTTCCAAGGCAACCCCAGCGGAGGGGGTGTTAATGCCGAGGTCAGTCAGTTAATGAACTGGGAATGGTTACTGGCTACAAAACATGCGAGGGCCAGGGAAATGGAAATAACAATTATACTACCATTTAATGATTCAGTAATACAAAACAAATGCTTACAAAGCGGGTTACCTCAGAAAATATTGGAGACAAAGGTTGCAGTCAGAGCGAACATTCTGCTGGGTAAAGTCAAGAGAAATAGAAAACAGTGACGCTTGACAAGCCTCATATTTTTGAGATCCAATCACTTCAGTTGTCATTCACGGATTTCACTGCAGTCTGAGTGTGAAACTGTCAGTGTTTGCGTAAGCTGCTGTTTTCATACGCACTAAATGTTGGACCTTAATTTCTTCCTAACATTAGTCATGACGGAAGTTACTTTAACTCTATTGGACCAATATCAGCTTGATGGATTTAAGACACTGGGAGCAGGACACACAACCTCTACATGTTAAAGAGGCAGCATAATCTGACAGGCCTTGAGGTCTAATCTTACAAAAAGTCTCATGAGACAAGAATACAGTTAAACACTAAGAACAAGGAAGCTCAAAAGGCACATGGTAAATGTTAACTAAAAATAAATCAATACATGAAAACAATAATATTTAAAAATGGAATCTAATTCAGGAGAGACTGTTCATTACCATGTGGATACTTCTGATTATTCCATATGCTTGCTACCAATCTAGTGATTCTTTTATAAGTAGGCTGCCTTGGTGAACAGAAATATATGTTCACATGGTTCAGTGGGAACATCTTCACAGCATCCCACAGTTCTGCTTCTGTTTGAAACCTCTTGTACCAACCTCTTTCACAAAGTGGACAGTTCTACATCAAGAACCAAATTCAGTGCTAAGAAAGGCATTACTCCCATTGACTCATGTCTGCTTACTCCAGGAACCAGATATAACCCTGAGAAGCTAAAGAGCTGGTGAATTTTGCAGAACAGATGGTAAGAATTCCTTCATTATTCCATGTTTGGGGCCAACTTGGTAAAACCTGGGCACAAAATTCTGTGTTTTTATGCACAAACTGGATAACAGCAGAGGAAATATTGTATGCAGTGTATGGTGAGTGAGGCCAGCTTGCAAGAGTAAATATGGTTTATTGTTTGTATTGGGGTTTTCGGATTAAGTGTATGCATGATGTTCCACTATGGGATTGGCTCCACAGATCCCTACTAAGAGAATCATGTGCCACACCTCATCAATGCTTATGAATGTTCCAAGCATACCTACAATGCTCCATGTTTGAAGGGTGACTTATAACATTGTCCTTTACATGTAAATAGACTACTGAGACCTGGTGCATTCCTGTCTAGTGTTCCAATCATACTTCATCTTGGTTCTAATTATACAGACACTATCAGATCATATTTCTCCTCCAAACTATAGAATTTGTAAAAACAAGCTTTTATAAAACCTCGGTGCAATGAACCATGGCCATGCATACAAATACCAGTTATCAGCATGTTTAAATGCAGGCCCGTCAGCACTCTGACCCTGATCAGCAAAGCATTTAAGCACATATTTAATTTTACATCCATCCATGTTCAACAGAGCTCTTAAGCACATGTTTGACTTCAATGGGACTTGAGGCCTATACTCAAAATTAAGCACATGTTTATTTATACTTATGAATAGAGATTGCCTTTGCTGATTCAAGCCTGTCTACAAGACCGTTAAGACAGAAGTACTTTACCTTTAAGTCAGATTCTCAGACTTCTCTAGCTCAGGAACTAAATTAGTGGTCAATATTACCCAAAAGAGCCACAGTAGTGTGAATTCATTGTTTCATTTCCCACATGTATAATTCAGTAAAATGTCTGATCAGGTATTATTTTATCAACTACAGTTAGTTAATACCAGAGTAAAAGCATCCTGACTGGTTAATACTTAAATCACATCGTGGTTTAGTATCATGCACTGCAAAGAGCCACAGGAGACACATTAAAGAGCCACTTGCAGCTCACGCACCTCACTGTGAGGGTCACTGCTGTAAGTAGCACATTGTTGCAGTGGAGGTAGGCTTGCCAATTTAATTGGATATATTTGTGGAGGTTTCATCACATGACATATTATTTAATTTCTGGAGACTCCAGCACAATCCTGGAGGACTGGAAACCAGGGTCAGCAAGTAGAATAGGCCAGGGGTGGCTCTGCCTCCACTGGCCCTCCTATGGCTGCTGGATCCTCATTTGTGGGAGTTTGGCAGCAAAGTTTTTACTTTATTATGCCCTAAGCAGGTTCTGGGGTGTCTGAGGAGATGGTATGTGCTATTCAGCTTCCTGGGTTTATCAGTAATCTCCCTGGATATTAGAGGGATTTCTGAGGAACCCAGGAAGTTGACTAGCAAGTACTATCTCCTCAGCTGCCCCTTCAAAAGGATCTTTGAAGAGCAGCTGAATTTGGGGAGGGGAAGGAGGTGCAGCTGCAGCTGGACCAGGGGTACTGCAAGCAAGCTGAGGGATAGTGGGGGCAGCACTCCTCTGGGGAGGGAACAGGTCTATGGCTGACCCAAATTTCTGTTGCTGGCTGGGATGGGGAGGCGATTGGGACTTTGGCCAGCCTGGGGAGGGTGCTCAGAGCTTCTCTGGGCACGGGTTGCTTGTGGCTCTGGCTGTGGAAGGTAGGGAGGGACAGTCTAGTGGTTCTAGCCATGGGTGTGGGGAAAAGGGAGCACTGTCAGAAGGTGTAGAGATGAGGGCTAGAGTCCCCAAAAGGCTAGCCTCCACCTGTTACCCATGTTGACAACCCTAAGTCAGGATTCTGAGACCTATTGAATCAAACTGTAAATTCTATGTATGATGGAAACCACTTCAAGCCAGGGGTCCAGCAGCATCCCAGAACCCCTAGTTCCAGCATCTGTGCCCATCCGCTAAATAAAGGGTACATCTATAAAAGGTTTCCATTATAGCTTGATGAAATTTTTTTCAATTGAACAGTTTTTTGTTAAAAAATGTGGTTTTGTCTGAGCCAAAATGTTTTATGAAGATGTTTCCATTTAGACTAAACTTTCAATGGGAAAATGTGAATTGTTTGTTTCAACTTTATAATGTAAATTCCTTTTGTTTGGACATTATCAATAATCATTTTAACACTATTATACTATATTTAATCTTTTAATAATATAAAAGTCTAAACAAAATTGACATTATTAAAACAAAACACTAATGAAAATGAAACATTGTAACATTGCTCAAATAAAAATATCCAATCGCTCCAAACTGATTTTTTTTTCAAATTTTTGCGGTAAAGGAAAGTTCAGCTTTTTGTTCTGATTGAGAACAATTCTTTTCCCTGCAGAATTGCCTTCTGAACAAAAAATCTTATTTCTGATAAGCTCTAGCTTGCATGGAATATTTTTTAAAAATCTTCTAATGAAGCAGGCTTTTTTAAAAAAAGTAAATAACTATCCACTTGGAGTGTTCATAGTCATCTGACCATTTCTGACCATTATTTTCTGACCATTTCTGACAATTGCAATCTGAGAGCCATTATAGAAGATATATTTCTCTGTAATAATCATGTTCTCTTGTTGAGATAAACAATTTGCTCTTTTAGCTTATCCATTTGCAAATGAAATTGCTGTCTCATAAAACAGCACAACGGTAATGTTATGAATTATGGAGCATGGAGAGTATAAATAATCTATTCTATTAGGTTTAAAATGTTTTCTTAGTTCATCTGTATCACAAGTTATTTTCAGTAATCTGTTGAGAGGAAAGACTCTGCACGTGTTTTTTACCTTTTTTTAAAATTAAATCCCTACCATTTGCAATATTCAAATGAAGTCAGTGTCATCCTAGAATGTGTTTTAGCAGTTGTTAAACCAGGAAACATTTAATTTAATGTCTGGGCCAAATTGTTGGAAAGTGTGCGCTCAGTTGGGGTGCATCATATAGGGCAATTGATTTCTGGATGCCATCTGACTCCACAGTGTAGCCCCCTGCACAAGTTTTGGAGGATGCAGCATATTTGCATTAGTTTGGGAGCCTGTAGCCTACTAAGGCAGGTTGTGTTGCTTTCTGCACATACTGCACTGGGTAAATAAATATTCTTTTCTGTCAATATTTTTATTTTAATATATAAAAGAGAGAACATGCAAAAAACAAAAGTGCAGCTGGCAGTACGTGCTGCTCTGTGCCTGTAACAGAGTCTTCATTTATTCTTCACATTTCACAATGAACAGGATAACAATGTAACTGTAAGTAAATAGATTTCACAATAAGCTACAGAATGCACAAGATGTTAGAAGCAACTGATGAATTCAGATGCTCCCCAATGCTGCACAGATTTATAGGCAAACAGAAATCTTCACTCTAACCAGTCTGATTGAAAAAGAATCAAAAGTACATTTAAAAAACACAAGTGAATCAGCACAGAAGCTTGGGAAACCAGGAGTGATTGCATAATGGATCCAAGTAACTCATCAAAATTGGACTAATGCCAAGTTTCTGAAAATAATGTATTCTGTTTCCAATACTACAATGACATTATTTTGTTGATAAAAAATGGTGCCATGCCACATCCATTTAATGTGAATTGGATTGAATATTAGTCTGCCAGGCAGATACTATGCAAATCTAGAAATTGTTCCAAATTGTTTTGAGGTTCTATAAGATTAATTTATCTAGAGGTTGAACAAATATAATCAAACTGTTGACTGCTTAATTGTTAGATTCGAGGCTGCAAAGTAATTACTCACTAGGTTTATTTGTCTATTTATACAGTTTCAAAACCCCTATGCAGGCTGAACAGTCAATGGAGGCATTTAACTTACTCTGATTCTTGGTATTTCTTAATTCAACATTTGATTTGGGAGGTGTATCTGCCAAAAGTTTACAGAGGATAACAACTTAACAATGGAATTAATCAGAGTACTTCAAGTACTAAGCAGTGGCAAACCAGCAAACATCATTATGAATAAGCTTTGTAGCTTTCATACAAGTACAGTGAGGAGTATTCAATAAGCAAACACTTGACTTCTCAATTGACTTCAGTCTTTTCCTTCTCAACATTTTCCTTAAGGAAGCCCTACTACCAATGCCTGATGTTTCCATAGAAAAGGAAACAAAAGCCCTTCACTGTGCAGAAGTCTTTATGGGGAGGAAGATAAACTTCCTTTTTTAGGCTATATCTACACTGCACCGTAGCTCGGAATAAAATACACAATTTGAGCTACGCAACAGCTTATTTATTTTGAAATAAATCGCTATTCCAAAACATCTCTTACTCCTCGTGGAATGCTGTTTACAGTGATGTCAGAATAGCGAGTCCGAAATAACAGGCTTGCTGTGAAGACCTGAAATAGCTATTTCGGGATACTCTGGTATCCCAAAATGGTGTTGCAGTGTAGACATAGCCTTACATTCCTTCCTATTCCTGTAAACAACTGGCTTCAATTAACAAACCAGCCTGACTATGAGATAAAGGCCAGATGTAGCCTTTTTAGCTAGCAATGTAGGAGTGGTACAACACCTAATTTTTTGGGGAAACACAACCTACTCACAAAGCAGGGTAAAATCTTAGAGGTTGCCTAGCCATTAATAATTATTATTTAGAAAGAACCCAAGATCATTTATATTCTTCCTAAAATAATAGGTCAGCAAATCTAGTCATTTTGTTCCATATCTAAAATACTCTCTTTAAAATGTGGGCAAATAAACACAACATCTTATTAGGATCTATATGTCACAGAGATACTCACTTTCAACTCTAGTTCCTTATTTCTTTCTCTCCTTTTTTTCTGGTTACAATACAGTTAGAGCTAAACTGCTATTTTATAAGACACCTCACTATCTTTTGCAGCTTTGGACAACCGTGTTCAGGTCAATTTTTATTAAAATGAACAACTGACCTCTTCGTGTTTACTTCAAGTAGGGTAAGCCAAAGTGATTTGAAAACATCTGAAATCCTTTGAACGTTTTAGGTTGGAAAGTGTAAACTCTTTTTAAGTAAATTACCTCGAAGTGTACCATGAAAAACATGGATGCATCCCAGGCTTTGAACTTTGACTTCTAGAATGCATCCATGAGAAGCATCAATTGCTCCCTTGGAGGAACTCATGTGATCCACTGTCTCACTAGAACCAACAGATTTTCTTCTTTCTTTTTGCTACAATCCCTTTCCTTTTCAATTACCAAGGATTCCTTATCCTCTCAGTTGCCAGATCTTTAGCCCCCTTATCTACCTAATATCTTGCCTCCCACAGCAACTAAACCTCTTTTGTCTTGCTTGCAATCAATCCCCAACTCCCACCTATCCCAAGATCTCTTTCATTTTCTTTCCTTTCTCTCAGGGATACTCATTATTTTTCCTTTTGCCAAGCCCTGTCTCAGATGCCACACACTCTCCTGCAGATGCTTCATCTCTTCTGTGCCTCAGCACAGCTGCCAGCATCACAATATTGGATAATGGAAGGAGGAGTGCAGAAATCCACAGTATGGGTTTCCTATAATTCACTGTAGGAATTTCCCTCTCTTATGAGATTTGCTATATGGGATCAGAGCATTGGTCTGTTCTGTCCCAGGAAATGGCCAATGATTGATGCTCAGAGGAAGATGAAAATATTAACCGTGCAATGCCATTGCTTTCCAGTGGTCTCCATCATACACAACCAATTACTGTACTTTGAACAGCGGAGAGATGTTCTTTAACATGGATTGTGATTAAAGTGACCCTGGAAGTACTAATTAATGAAACCCAGAAGTTAGAGTCCCAAGACGATAAGAAATCCTTCTACTGTGGGGAAAATTAGAGACCCATAATGCCACTGCATACTAGGCATTTGAGATATTTCTCGAGCCTTCATATATCTTTCCTTCAAACTCCCATGACTCTGGGCCATAGATGTGGCAGCCACAGGCACTGCAACCATCAAGGTGACACTCGATAGATGACAGGAGGAAAAGGGAAGGGGCCACATCCGATCAGGCTGCAAAGAACACAGTTTTTAAGCTCTGTCGTTCTTGAAATTCACTTCCAGTTATTATTTTGCTCCTTTTTTCCCAAAAGGCAGAGAGAAACATGTGGGAGGTAAGGGTGAGAAAGAGCATGATCAGCTAAGAGGGAAATATCAGATTTTCCAGTTACCTGTTGTTGGTCTACAAACAGAACAAGACATGTCCTGGACAACAGAGCATTTGTTAGTGGGTTAGTCATACTTCTGTGTGATGTGAAGGGGTTACTTCCTTCCAGGCTCATGGCTGTCCAGACAATTAGCTTGTATCCACTTCAGGTGTTCATCTGTGGACAAGAGAACTCCTGTTTGGATGCCAGCTGGAATTTGACCCTTCCACTATTCCTGGGCTCTATCTTGTTGCTGGTTAAAAGTCACTGAATCTGCACTCTCCACCTCCTGCTGCAGTGACTTCTCTTTAGCCACAGTGAGAATGGCTAGTTGGGGACTTGCTAGCCAAGGAGGAGAAGGTGAAGAGAATGAACAAATGAGTCCAAGAGAGAAAGAGGGGGCAAGAGTGAGGAAAGAAGAAGAAGGATGGACTTGGTGGAGACAGAAGGAATGGTCAAGCAAAGGTTAGGAAGTAGAAGCAAAGAAAATGGGGATGAATATAACAGAAAAATCTTGTCAATGAGCTTTATAGAAACCCTAGAATGTGTGTTGTATTGTACTACATGTTCCAAAACAGCAAGCCACACGGAATGTTAACCTAAACCACCTCTCATGACAGGACACATATAGCAAGTCGTTTTCTCAGCACTGAACTCATGTTAACAACCACTCCAAAGCTTTATGTGTCCTCAAACTCTTAAAGTCCAATAAACACACCTGGTTGGAAACTGGGGAATTATAAGGAATGCACATAAGGAACTAAGTACTAGTTAGGATCCAGGGTGAGAGAGAAACAAGGAGAAAATGTCCATTGTGGTCTAGATTCTGCTCTCAGTAAATCCAGTCACACACACATGCACACACAATTTACATTGGTGTAACTGATCCTGGAATCTGGATGCCAGAGTGCAAGGAGGAAACACATAGGAGCACGATGGAGAGAAAAAAGGTTTTAAACTGAAGGTGTTTAAATTAATAGTTATTTTTTAAGTTCTTGTTTTTTAAAAAGGCTTCTCTAGTACTTGTGTGCATGGTCTTACCCATGTCTGCAGCAATCCTAATGTTAGCTGGGAGGACATGATTTGCTAGCTGGGAGGAGAAAAGGGTGTATTTCCTGATGCAGTCAGAGAAGTGATGAGACACTCTCAGACACACCAACTTTGCTGACTTTTCACCCTGTGGCTGAAACACCAGCTTTTCTGGTCTGTCATGCCAGACAGTGACCTGGGAACAGGGCTTCCTCCAGAACGTTGAGGATTAGAATGAAAGAAAATGGAGAGATTGTGTCCCAGGCAGAGGTGATAGTAAGCAAGTGCACTGAGCTGCGGCAAAGAGCTGGCAAGAGCTGGCTGAGCTGTGGCAAAGCCGGCAGGGAGTTATTTAAAGAGCTGTCAGATCCAGGTTGCAATAGGACAGTGTCAGTAAGAAATTTTAAGTTACTTTCACTGATGGTCCCAGGCCATCTTAGGACATTACATTAGTCTTGTTCCTATCTTAGCGAATATACCCAAGGTGAAATATTCGCTTGTGTGGATGGGCCAACCCCTGGAAACGTCTGGCCAGGCTGCATGCTGGGGTGTCCTCACAGGCACATAGAAGGGAAGGAATACTGCCTCTAAAGCTGCCGAGAAACAGAAGATCTACAATAAGTCTGTTGATGCCATGTCAGGATTGCAATAGATAGGTCCCCACTGTCACTGTGGTCCCAGCCGTGAGGTGAAAAGCTGTTGTATTGCCTAGTTATGGTGCTGCCACCCCAGCTCAGTCCCCTCACTGCAGCTTGGTGTCATCAGCTCACCATCCAACCCACTCTGCAGGCTGGGGCACAGGGATATCCTGCAGGACAGAAGTCTTCATGGGCCTCATATCCCACCCTCAGCAGAAATGAGGCAGTTCTGTTGGGCTGGGCCCTTCATGGCTACAGGAAAAGGCTGCAGAATTTGGCCCTGAACTGTCTGTATGATAGAGAAACATCAAGGAATAACAGTGGATGGCTATTGTCCCTTGGGGTTCTTACAGAAGGGATGGCCCAGTGTTGGCTTGCTAACTTGGGATTTAATCAACCTGTGTTAAATTTTCTGCTTCATCAAAGTCTCCACTTTAAGAGTTTGTCTCTGTGCCTCAGTCCCTCATGTGTAAAATGATGAAACTAGAACTTCCCTACTTTACAAGGATGCTGTGAAGGTAAATGCATCAAAGATTCCTAGGCACTCAGATACCACAGTCACGGGGGCCACAAAAGCATTTACAATAGATACATGTGACGTGAGGTCTCTCTTAGCCAACAAAGTGTTTAATAAAATAAAAGTGAAGAGTCATTAAAAAACAAACAAGCAAGCAGGCACCTACATTGCACCTGTAAAATGCGTGGACTTACAGACAAGTTGTGTGGTCCCATTTGAACATGCAAGCTGGAGTCTTGCACAAAATGGATGTGTGAGCGTGCAGTAGGTGGGTGCAGATACCTGAGTGCAACTCAGCCCCCCCTTTTTTTTCTTCAAATATTTGATTCAAAAATATCATCCTCTAGCTTTGCTGCATGCCCACATTGTATTGGCAGCTGCCAAGCAGGTGGACAGCTCAGAGTAACTGAAGTCATTGAAGCATAAATTGATTTCAGTTTAGCTTTTTGTGAGTTTCATCAGTCTTACTCAACCTTGCGGTAACATTACTTTAATTTATGGGTGGGAGATATATGAAGTGGGTGTAGCAAGATTATTGTACCAGATTACAAAGCAATAGCTTTGAACAGATTAATTTTTCCAGCTGTGAGAATTCATTGCTCCATGACCCGCCTACCAATGTAGCAGGGAAAACAGTGTTTGAAGAAGAATTGAAGAATGGCGATCCTTCTTTTCACTTTAGAGCAGAATCAGTGGTTGTGTGTCCTGCTGATATTATTTAACCCACATTTAGTGAAAAGATGCAGCTGTTGCTTTATGCAAAGACTAATTATACTTCAGTTATTTTGAAAACTGACCCTGGAGTCAATATTTTTTTGACACAAATAAAACAGGTTCATTGGTGATTAATGAAAAGAACAGAGAGATTTGGATTTTATAGCCAAGATAGGAAGAATATCCTTTTCATAGTAATTGTCATCTCCTTTGCAGTACAGATAACCTGTGAGGAGTATGCTTTTTAACTGGCCACACCATTAAGAGGAGAAACCATTTTGATTTGAACAGAAAACTTCCTATAGCTGAAATTATAACCATTTTAAATGAACAGCTATAATAGAGGAATAGCCAGTGAAGTCTGACTGACACTCTATAATGATTTATCCTGGACTATTATAAACAGCGCTGAATTTTGCCTATCATGAAAAGTGCCTGGCTACGTCTAGATTGCATCCCTTTTTCATAAAAGGGATGCAAATTAGACGTATCGCAATTGCTAATGAAGCGGGGATTTAAATCTCCCCCGCTTCATTAGCATAAAAATGGCTGCCGCTTTTTTTCAGCATGGAGCTTTCCGTAAAAAAGCGCCAGTCTAGACGCGGATCTTTCAGAAAATAAAGCCTTTTCCGAAAGATCCCTTATCCCCCTTAAAAGAAGGGATAAGGGATCTTTCGGAAAAGGCTTTATTTTCCGAAAGATCCGCATCTAGACTGGCGCTTTTTTCCGGCAAAGCTCCGTGCCAAAAAAAAGTGGCAGCCATTTTTATGCTAATGAAGCGGGGGAGATTTATATCCCCGCTTCATTAGCAATTGCGATACGTCTAATTTGCATCCCTTTTACGAAAAAGGGATGCAATCTAGATGTAGCCCCTTTGTTTACATGGGAGTTTGAGGAAAAAATAAACATTTAAAATTAAGTTCCATGATTCTTTTTTATTTCATTTTAAAATCACATTACAAATAATAACCGTCAAAATAATTCAGTAAAAAAATACAGGCATTATTTTGGAGCCAAATCCTGAGCTGGAGTGACTAGTCAATTGTAGCTACATTGACTTCAGTTGTGCAACAATAATTTACACAAATTGTGGAGCTGGTCCTCACATTTTACAAGGCCAAATAGTAAGTTAGTTTCACCCAAGCCCCATTCCATGAGATCAGACACAGAATGTGGCCTACTGAAAAGTATTTGCTATAACATACCATTTTGAACTTTGACATGGTTATTAGCTACTCTACCATCAAGAGAAAGAGTGAAAAGTACTTGTCCTTGAGGAAGATGGGAGATGTTATTCTCCATCTGTCAATAACATGTTCTACAGCTCTTTTTAGCCTTTCCTATCTTATTTGTTTATGCACAGAAAGGTAAAATGAATGATCAGCTATTTCAGTGTAGGCTTATTTATTTCATAAGATACAAAATGTATAATTAATTAGATGATATAGATTAGGTACCAATTAAACCTAAAAGAGACATGTTAAAATCCCACAACTACATTATAATCTTTCAACCTTTAATAGCCAATGTCCTTTTCATGTCAATATCAGACACTGGGTCATTTGACCCTTTCTAGGCCTGGTCTACACTAGACCAGGAAGGTTGGCCTAAGGTATGCAACTCCAACTATGCCAATGGGAGCAAACTCTCTCATTGGCTTCCCTTACACATCACAAAAGGAGATGTACCAGATGCTGGCAGGAGCTGCTCTCAGTGTTTGATTTAGCAGGTCTACACTAGACTCGCTAAATCAAATGCCAGAAGTTTGACCTCCGGAGTGTCAGTCTTCCAGTAAGCATACATGTGCCCTGAGAGCCTATTCAATTCAGCGAGAGGCTATGTTTCTTTTTCAAGATGCTCAATTCTAAATTGCTTGTGCACAGTATTTTGCAAGACAACACTTAGTATCTCACAGCATCATATTTGGGAGTTTCATTGTCAGAGCTAGAACAGTTTGTTTCCAACCACAAAAAAATACCCCAAACTATGGAGTAGCATATACTGTGTATATACTGAGTAGCATATACTGTGTATTTGAGATGACACATACATTCCGTACATTCCGTACATTCAACTTCTTCTATTCTGTAACTTTAAAAAGAAAAAGAAAAGAAAAGGGTGGCTGATTTGGAGAAAGGCCCCATATCTGCCATAATTTAACCTTTACATTTAACAAAATTCCTGGATCCCAGGACATGGTCTATACCCTGATTATAACCCACCACCTCTTTATATTTAAAGTTGATTCCTCTTAGCTCTAACACTGACCTCATTTTTGTACAACTGCACATAAGGGGGAGCCAGAAAGAAGGTATGAGGAACCTGCCAGAGTTTCATTAGGAAATAATCTTTTTTGCACTCACTATGTTTTCTAAGCCTTCTCCAATATCTTTGATTTATTTTCTTCTGCACCAAAGATTTTCTCTTTCAATAATTGCCTTACTTTCGTTGCAATACTCCTTTGTCACTTTCTCTTTACATCATTCCTTGTACCTTTCCCTTGTACTTGAGCTTTGTAAATAGGCTTTACTGCCCTTCGAAAGGGCTTAATTATTTAACATTAGCACAAGTGAATTTGTGCTGAACAAACATTTCCACAGTGATCAACATGAGGAAGTGCCAGAGTCATACTAGGGGGAAAGAAAGAAGGCAGAAGAGGAAAGGAACAGAGGTGTTGGTACACCTGCTTGTATCCAAGGTTGCTCTTTCCCCGCGGACCCTTAGTGATGGTTAATAAATCATTTTTATGCACAAGTTTTCACTAATATGCTTCGGTCACATGGGGACCAAAAATTTAGAGAGGGCCCGATTCAAAAACTCCCATTGATTTCAATGGCTTTGGGTCATTCCCATAGAGACAGAGGATACCTGAAACCTCGCTGTGGTTATAAGAACTGAAAAATGCTCTTGTCGTGGCAAGTGCAGTGCTAATAAATAGCATTTTGCCTTTATATGGTGACTTTCATTCCAGGATATCCAGTCTCTGTACAAACACTGAGCCCTAATGATAGGGCCAGAGAGATTAAACACGTGGGCCAAGGTTACCCAGAAAATTCATGGCAGAACCCAGATCTCCTGCTTTCCTCCCCATTTCTAAGCTTTAACCACAAAATAATCATTCCCCTTCAGAAAATGACAATCATTCCAGGTTAAAGTAGTATGTAATCCACCCTGCTCATTAGCCCTGGGGGAATACAAAGCACATGTACTAGCAGAAGCTGGGCATGAGTAAAGCTGGAGAGAATAGCATACATCTAAAGCATAAAGTTCAGATATGAGAAATGGACAGTGGCAGACCAGCACTGCACAGTTTGTGATTTGACACTTGTGGTAACCAGAACAGCTATTATTGCCATGGGAAACAAAGGAAACCAGAAGGATCTTTAGACCACACACACACACACACACACACACACACACACACACACACACACACACACACACACACACACACGTACGTTAGCTGAAAACAATGTGGAGAACAGAAATCACTGCAATTGTGATTGAACAGAGCAAACACATCTGGAAATCACTGCAAAATTGGTAGTTGCATAACACATAAAAGTGCAATAAGCTTAGACTTGGACAGGTATTAGAGTAAGAGACAGACTGCAGATTTCTGGGTGCTACATGTTTTTTGGCTGAATACATTAATGTGTTTTGGACAGTGTTTGCTAGTTATCCTGTAAATGCAGCAGCCACACAACCCACATTTAGAGGAGTTAATTGTAACATGTTCATAAGGAAGTTCCTTTTTCTGAGTTAGTAGGAAATCCTTAATTTTCATGACAATGGAAAGAAAAGCAAGTGCTCCTGTACAAGACTCAAAGGCATCTGTAGGAAACTAACTTCTAATTTAGAATCTGAATAGGGGTTACAAATTACCTGGGATAAACATTTAGCCAGTATTTGATTGCTTGCAAACTAATTGATTTTACCAAGTGCACTTACATGAAAGAAAAAAAAAAGAATCTTTAATGTAGTTTCGCTTCAGCATAAATAAATTTCTGAATTATTTTAAAAATGCATGCTAAGTCTGCTCAATAGGTTCATTACATGTATTTTATATCTATAGTTTTAAATGTTGAGTCATCATTTTTGTCTATCATAGGGCTAGTTAAAAGAGAAACTTTAAAGGAATTAGAGCATTACCTGGAGGTTCTACCACAAAGTGGAGATACTCCCTCAACCATTTATTTCCATGCACTTTGCAAAATGTTGCTTGATTGTGATATGCAACACACACGGCAACTAGCAGAAATTTCTTTCATAGTATGTACGCTCAGTGTAAAAACAACGCTAAACACCGCTGCTGCTTTCATTTATCTCAAGTTTTTGTAATTACACTTTTGTGAACTTTGTTTGAAAAATTTTCATAAATATTGTTCTATTGCTAAACTATAAGCATGGTATGCTCTGATGTGCTCTGAGGAGCTCAGAGAACTTTAGAAACATTAAATTTCAAGCACATCTATGAAATGCAGTAAATATTGCTTATATTCATTTTACAGATTGGCTTAATAAAGCATGAGAGAAAGATCAAAAGCTTTTTTAACCAATGTTAATTGGAATCCATGGAAAGACTCCTCATTTTGGATCAGGTCCTAAATGAATTTCTCAAGAGCACAATAATACCAGAATCCAGCAAACCCTAATCTTTTGCACTAATGCCACATATATTTATTTTTGAAGATACCTTGTATTTGTGTAAAATATTAATAATAATATGTAAGCCTATAGGTAGATAAAAATGAAATATCCACCAATTTTTTAAAACTGATTGTTTTAACAAAGATAAAGTTTTGTTGGGAGGGAGGGAGGTTGATTCTTAAATCCAAATTTGTATTGAAAATTTTAGCAACATGCTTAGTGAATCTATTAATCTATAATTGGATTCAAGTCAATCCAAATCATTCAAAGAATGGCTTTGTGAAGAGGAAAAATATTAATATGATAAAATATTAACAAAATATCAGATTTTTAAAAAAGACAACTGAACAATTATTTTAAAAAAGAAATGCACAGAAACCACTTTTTGATGAACATTTTTTCATTCAAACCATTTCAACAGCTGTGGTTGTTGGTTTTGCTGTGATCATAGGACTATTTCATAGAAAGCAAAGAACACGAATTCACTGATTAAAAAAATACTTAGCAGGCATGTTAGACTCAGAATAACTAAGAGCATCCTCTTCTCTAAAGGGAAAAAGTTATGTGTATGCAAACATGTTTTCCAAATATTTATGTTTATCTCTCACTGACATGCTTCCAGCCTTCCCAATATCTCACAAGCAAAACCTGAACAAACAGTTATTGACTATACACATATTTTGGGCCCGATCTTGCAGCAAATAGCTCATGCAAATAGCTCCAATGATGCTTACTCACCACCTGACTGAACATTAGTCATGTTGACTGAAGGTTTTCTTCCTCTTTATCACCAGGTAAAAAGACCTTCTTAAAACTCACATCTTCCACAACATTTTCCAGCAATGATTTCTCCAATATTTTGAGTCAGACTTGTCACTGTGTTAGATTGTGTTTGAACTGTCTTGCCTGTGACTGATTTAGCACCCAGCTTCCCCAGACAAGCTGTCCCAGAGAATTAGTAGAAATGCATAAGAGTAAATGCTGTGGCATTGGTCTTTAAGATTATATGCTTCTTGGGAAAGACACTGGCTGTGTCTAGACTGGCAAGTTTTTCTGCAAAAGCAGCTGCTTTTACGGAAAAACTTGCCAGCTGTCTACACTGGCCGCTTGAATTTCCACAAGAACACTGACTTCCTACCGTAATAAATCAGTGCTTCTTGCAGAAATATTATGCTGCTCCCGTTCGGGCAAAAGTTCCTTTTGCGCAAAGCTTTTGCACAGAAGGGCCAGTGTAGACAGCTGAGATTTGTTTTGCGCAAAAAAGCCCCGATCGCGAAAATGGCGATCGGGGCTTTTTTTTGCGGAAAAGCGCATCTGGATTGGCACAGACGCTTTTCCGCAAAAAGTGCTTTTGCGGAAAAGCATCCGTGTCAATCTAGACACGCTTTCCCGCAAATGCTTTTAACAGAAAACTTTTCTGTTAAAAGCATTTGTGGAAAATCATGCCAGTCTAGACATAGCCACAGTGTCTTAGGGTACGTCTAGACTACAGGCTTTTGTCGACAGAAGTTTTGTCGACAGATATTGTCGACAAAGCTTCTGTTGACAAAGAGCGTCTAGACTACATTCAGTTCTGTCGACAAAGCAAGCTGCTTTGTCGACAAAACCCTGTAGTCTAGACACAACCCTAGATGCAATAACACCTTCTGTCAACAGAACTCTGTCGACAAAAGGCCTTATGCCTCGTAAAATGAGGTTTACCAGTGTCGACAAAACTGTATAGTTTTAGTTTTGTCGACAAAAGTCCACTTTTGTCCACAAAACTCTGTAGTCTAGACACACCCTTCTACATTGATATAGCTCCGAATACACTGACCATTCTTTATTATAATTTGTTTTGTGATAGTTCCCAGAGACCCCCATCAGGACAGGGAGCTATCCTGAGCAAGGCTCTGCACAAAATACATAGAAAATCACCCCAA
This sequence comes from Pelodiscus sinensis, assembly GCF_052426305.1. NCBI lineage: Eukaryota > Metazoa > Chordata > Testudines > Trionychidae > Pelodiscus > Pelodiscus sinensis. The sequence continues at coordinate 110,293,914 of NC_143057.1, read as the reverse complement.
CACTTGGAATTTTAAGTTTAAATAAATAAGTACAGACCACATGTGAGTTCAAGAACATAAAGGCAACTAAGGTTTACAACATATGTGTGACCCAACAGCAGCATCTACCAAAGCCATGTTGGCATACAGGAAAGTGAAGGAGGCATAACTGAATGGAAGAGGCAACAGCCCTAATTCAGGTAGATGAGTGGGTTGTAGCGGCTTGGAGTGGTTTGCTGTTGAGGGTGCTTTTATGTAAGCCTATCAAGATAATAATGAGCTTACTGCACGTTTGGGAAGTTTAAAGGGTAGCTGGCTATTTGTTCACATTTATTGCAGGTTGCATCCTATCCTTTACAAAATTCAACTGCCCAAAGCTTTTTATGTAAAACTTACCCCAAGCCTAAAAAAAACCCATACTTCTTGATGATTTTTTTTTTGCTAAACCCTCATTAACTCCACTCACGCTGTCTCACTCTGTCTGCCACTGCTTAAGTAGTGCTTTTTTAAAAAAGCAACCAATTAGCACCTCATCAGCTCCAATTAGAGGAGACAAAAGCAGTGTAAAGATAACTCAATGAGAGGGGGTGGTACAACATCATGTAATCACTTAAGACAGCCTTGAGCATTCACTGTGCTAACTGTGCTGGGCCTATTCACCTTTTTTTCTTCCCTTTGGATGCATTTAAGACTGTTTTGCTGGGAAGACTGGCCTCCCAGGAGTCTCATAGTTCCCCATTCAGGGGCTACCTGTTTACAGCTCACAGAGCAGAAGGACCTAAACAATCCTATATTGTACGCTTAGTGCTTCCTTAAACTTAGGCCACAATAATGGCATGTTTTCAGTGGCTGGGCAGAGTAAGTTAAAGGCTGGCTTTATACTCATTAAGTGTTCTGGTTGTACTGTCTTCTAATTACATGGGAGGGCAACAATATATTTTTTTCAATGGGAGTTCTTTGGAGCAGTTAATTTGGTGCCTGTACTAAATGCCCCAAACATTAATTAGTGTGGAAGGAACCCTAATTTCCTCAGCAGCTTTCCTCTCCATTTACTCCCCTTGTTTTCACATAGGCTTGGATGAGCCTCTATAATGAAATTACCTCATTAATGCCTTTATTCTTGCACAGTAACTCATTCAAGATCTACCATTTAGCTTTAATTTAATGCTGTCAAAAGCAAAAGGTGCATTCATGGCTTTGATGAGTGAATTTTTTTCCTCTCTAAAGGGTGGACAGATTTAAATTATTAAGATGGCAAGTAGTGAGTTATAATTGGATACAAGCAGCACTTCAGTGAATATTAAATGCTTTCAAACCCTGGCCTATGTAGTCTGCTGACTATTAACTGTGTCCAGCAGGTTTTTCTGTGGTTTCTGAATTAACGGCATCTTAACGACTGTGAAGCAAATTAAGTTTAATTTTTGTTTATAAAGCTGGTGGAGATGCCTTTTATCCGCATGCCATTCAGGCCAGTTTTCTCCATTGTCCTAGCCTGACCTCATCCCTTGCTACTACTGGGAATCTGGGACTTCATCCCGTACTCCTTATACACACAATGCTCCCACAGTGCCCACTGGGAGACTTGCCTGAGTAAGGAGCATAGAATAGGACTGCTGAATTGCAATGATCACAGCTCTTGATGTTCCTGATAGGATAACCAAGCTGAATGACCTTTCAGATGGAATCCACCAGCCTGACAAACAAACCAGCCTGCATTTCCCCTTTAAAAGTTATGATCGTTAGCACTTATATAGTGTTTTCATTGATAAATCTCAAAGGATTTTACAGAGATGGATTAAGCAAAAAGTTATTACACTTAAAACTGCTGTACCCAAACAAGGCAACTCCACCAGAGAAGTAGATCACATCAAAAGCCATTTTATTACCCTGAGAGAACCTGCTTCAATATAGAGAAAAAAAGAGTCAACACCCCCCTTATGCACACTAACTGCACACTCTTTGTTTTCACTTATCACCCCACGCTGGAACTCATACAGGGTCTTATTGAACAATTATACCCCATACTTGATGGGGACCATATCCTTAAAGACATCTTTCCCAAATCTCCACTTCTGGCCTCCAGTTACCGCCCACCACAATCATCATTGGACTTCCCACAATTAAGGACACACCACCTCAAAGCAGCATCAGACCCTGCTAGAACCACACAACAAAACCTGCAGACATAGCCACACAGTTACAATGACCAGTGCCCCTCACTATGCACCTTTCAACATCCATGCATCCTACACATGCCTATCATAACATGCTGTGTACCTCACTCAGTGCTCTAAGTGCCCCAATAACAACAGTGTTGGTGAAGCCAGACAATGACTATGCTCTTGAATGAACGCACACAGAAAAATGATGAAAGACAAAAATATTGTATTATCGTGGATGAACACTTCACAAAACAATCACTTCATATCTGACCTCTCAGTTTTCCTCCTCAAAGGAAATCTTCAGAGAACCTAAACATCATGGACACAGTAAAAACATTGTTGTAATGAGCCATAAATACAATCTGTAACCCACTAACCCCTTTATTGTGTCCAGTGGCTTCAGAGGTATTAGCTGATCACTTCGCCTTGACCGGTCACTTGCAACAGCCTTTGCTTAACAGTCTATTTTGTGTCTAGCTGCAACACTCTGAGGCCTAGTCTACATTGCAAAGTGAGGCTGATATAAGCTGCTGTGCATTGACCTAGTTGTGCATATGTCTATACGTGTGTTTATTTCCCACCAATGTGTTTATTTCCTACCGTGTGTTTATTTCCCACCCGTTACCCCAACATAGTAACTCCACCTCCCCAAGCATTCTTGAGTCAGGGTAAATTTACGGAGATCAGTGCAGTGCAAATCATGATACTGTGTTGCCTCTAACAATCCTCTGAACACTGTCCCACTCTGCCTCACGCTGATTATAGTGGTCACAACTGTGAACTCGACAGTCCAGGGTTCATGTAGACTGTCAGTCAGCCCAACCCATGTCCAACCTTAAAACCTCTGCTTACTCAGCTCAATGAATGCACCTCTAGCTTTTCTTCATTGGTGTGTGCATCTGCCCAACTGACCATGCTGGCTGGATGCTTCAGACACATGCCGGCCTGCAGTAAAGAGGAAGATATTGAATCACCTGGTCTGTTGGGAACAGAGGCTGTGCAAATACAGCTATGGGCCAGTGATAGGAATGTCAGCATCGGAGAGCAGATTGCTCACGGAATGCAGGAGAAGGGGTATGACAAGGCTGAGCAGCAGTGCTACGTGTATTTTGTGCTACGTGTATTCCTACAAGCCTAGGAACTGCAGCAGGAAGACCAATGGTTAATTGGGAACCAAGCCGCAGACCGTCTGATTTTACAATGAGCTGCATGCTGAACATGGTGGAGACCCTGTCTCCACCCCACCCGCACAAACCACGATGCCCTGAGGAGTTCAAGTCACAGGCCCCTGTCATGGATATTGGGGGAGCGATGGACAAGAAAGAGGAGGCGACAGAATACAGAGGACATCAGAAAAATGTGGATTGTCCAAGGAGTCTGATGAAGGTATCTGCCAGGGGAGTATTCAACTTTGCAGTGGAATTAAGGAACTTGTTTAGTAAAACAGCAAATAGCTTAACATAGGTCCAGGAGCAACAGTGATTAGCGAAGTACATTGGGCTTGTGAGAATGATTTGCTGGAAGACTTACTCTCTTATGATCGATGATCTTGAGCTTCAACATACCAAATCATGCAACACACGTAAATGTAAAGGCTTACAATGTATATATTTTGAGAAGTGATCACACCTAGATTAGGACAGAGGGCTGAGGTTGCTAGATGATGCAAAAGCAGTAAATCTAAGCTACTTCTACTGATCATTACCGGTATGTGATATTTCCATGACTGAAAGTTTACAATCATGGAAGCCCATTCTGTATGGTCTTCTGTTAATTCCTTTGTGGATACATAGTCTTTTTTTTAAACACACAGAGGGCATATAGCCCAGCCAAGATATTTTTCCTTCCTGTGTTCTTCTGTCATCAATTTCCTTAGAAGTGCCTGTAAGGTCACTGAGCCTCTTTAGAATATGTCCTCTAAACAGAATGTTTCCCCCCCATAAGATCTGGAACTAGCATTTGCTAGTTCTAATAATCTCCAATACTTTTTTGTTGGCTATTCAGAATTCTTCTGTAATACCATAAATGAAAGGATAATTTCTTTATTATTGGTTGTTCATTTATTATCAGTTATGTCCATGTGTCACAGTCATAATTAGCAACAAAGCAAATGTTAAATTTTTGTGAGTTGGAATTTTGTCTTCAGATTTATGTCCCTTCTCTTCAGATGCTTATTCTTCCAGAATGTCTCTTTCACTCTTGTTGTTTTGGTGCTGACTTTCAGTATCCAATTTTCCATCTTCTATAATGATGCTTTCCAAGCCCGAAATTATTGTGAGCCAAAAAGAAACAGGAAGAGTGGAACAACCAAATAAATAAACACACATACAAATGACATTTTTGAGGAAATTTTCAATCATGTAAGATAATGAGGATGAAAAATTGGACAGATTCCCTTAAAATGAGGAAGAAAATACCTAGTAACAGGCTGAAGAAAAAATTCAGGATCAAGGTATAGGCCAGATGTCCATAAGGGAACAAGCAGAAGGGGTAAGGAAAAATGTGACTAGCCATGAGGCACTGTAGTGCTAACAGAAATAACAGTTTGCAAACTTGACTCTGGGTCTCATGATGGCCTCACGACTGATACTGTAGAATTGAAAATGTCATGCACAGATGAAAATCAAGCAGGAGCTGGAGTGGATCCAGTAATGTTGAACTGCAGGGCTATGTCTAGACTGGCCAGTTTTTCCGGAAAATCAGCCGCTTTTCTGGAAAAACTTGCCAGCTGTCTACACTGGCCTTTTGAATTTCCGCAAGAACACTGACTTCCTACTGTAAGAAATCAGTGCTTTTTGCGGAAATACTGTGCTGCTCCCATTCAGGAAAAAGTCCCCTTTGCGCAAAACTTTTGCACGAAAGGGCCAGTGTAGACAGCTGAGATTTGTTTTGCGCAAAAAAGTCCCAATCGTGAAAATGGCGATTGGGGCTTTTTTGTGCAAAAGCTCGTCTAGATTGGCCACAGACGCTTTTCCGCAAAAAGTGACAATCTAGACACTCTTTTCCGAAAATGCTTTTAACGGAAAACTTTTCCATTAAAAGCATTTCCGGAAAATCATGCCCAGCAGAACAAACATATTTGGAAATAACCAGTTTTGAGTAAATCTCTGGAGCAGGGGCTATCTTTTTCTTCTGATTTTCCACATTGCCTAACACAATGGGGTTCTGGTCTGTAACTGGGGCTCCTAGGTACTACAGTAAGACAACTACAGAACTAAATTAAATACAAATAAAAAATAAAAAAAAATAAAACTAGGGTATACTCTGAAGAGCAGGACTTTGCAAACAATTTTTCCCAAAACAGTACCCTGCCCAGCCTTTTGGAGATAATGTAGCCCACTGTTTCTCAACCTTTCTTTATAAAGTCTCCTTAAAAAAATTATAAGTACCCCCAAGTACCTACTGTTTTCAGACACACAAAATTTTTTTCTACCATTGCAACACATTTGTTTGAACAACTTAATCATAGCAGGGCAGGCGATTAAATTTTCAGGTGTAAAAAGTACAAAAATAATAAAGTGCTGTAAAACTTAAAACAAAAATTCAGTGGTGTTGACATACCTACCAGACTTCTCTTGAGTACCCCCAAGGGTACTCGTACCACTGGTTGAGAAACACTGATGTAGCACATATAGGGGAGACAGGCAGTGTATTAGTTCCTCCCTCTGTTCATGGGTAGCCTCAAAAGAAGGCTATATCTAGACTGCAGGCTTCTTTCGGAAGAAGCTTTTCCAGAAGAGCTCTTCCAAAAATACTTCTTCCGAAAGAGAGCGTCCACACTGCCAAAGTGCATCGAAAAAGAGATCTGCTTTTTCAAAAGATAGTGTCCACACTATCTTGCATTTAAGCTGTGATTACTATGGACGGAGTGTCCACCAGGGCACCTGGGCTTTTTCCTCTTTCCTCTTCTTTCAAAATAACTTCCTCTTCACCATCCACACATGCCTTTTTCTGAAAGAGCTCTTTCGGAAAAAGGCTTCTTCCTTGTCGAAAGAGATTTACCAGTGTCGGAAAAAACCCCTCTGTTCTTTTGATTTTTTTTCAAAAGAACTCAATTGCAGTTCTGGACATAAGTGAAGTTTTTTTAGAAAAACAACTGTTTTTCTGAAAAAACTCTGTAGTGTAAACATAGCCAAAGAGACAGAGCTATAAGAAGATCATAGGCCAGGGATCAGCAACCTTTCGGAAGAGGCGTGCCAAGATTTAACTTATTCACTTCTATTTACAGGTCAGCATGCCCGTGATACTTTTTAAAGTCAATAATAGTCCTATTAACAGCAGCTTCATTAATAAATAAATGAAGATGCAGATCTTACCTTTTAGTGTGATCCTTGGCCTTGCTTTGCCTGGCTGAGATCTCCAATCTCAGGCTCATAGTTTGATACTTTAAGCAGCTCACAAGCCTCTGATCCTGGGTTCAGCAACCTACAGCATGCCAGAGTGGCCACCTGAGCAGCCATCCCCCAATGTGGCCATTGGCCTGTCCCCATCTTTAACCCACCTGCCAGCAGCTTCAGCCTTCCTCCCCATACATAGCAACCTATGTTGCTGTGGTTTCAACCCCTGACCCTGGCAGCAACCCACCCAGCTGCGGCTTCAACACCCTGCAGCAGCAACCCACCAGCCCAGAATGTGTTCTAGGCCTGAAATGCTGGCAGCAGCTGCCCCACACTGCAACCTCAGCCCCAATGTTAGCCAGCCTCCAACATTGCCCCAGAGGCCTGAGCAGCAACCGTCTCCCCCCAAGTGGCCCCGGTCCTGTCCCAGTTCCTAACCTACCCAGCCGTAGCTTCAACCACCTCACCCCCAGCAGCAACCCACCCAGCCACGGCTTCAGCACCCCCTGCCACCACATATGCTAGGCCCAAAACGCCAGTGCAGCCACCCCACAATGCGGCCTCAGCCCCAGTGGCAGCTGGTCCCCAACATGGCCCTGGCCGCCAGAGCAGCCACCTGAACAGCCACCCCCCAATGAGACCCCTGGCCGTTGCCATCCCCATCCCCACCAGTGGGAGCAGCCATGACACTCACCTTCCAGGCGCTGGAGGAAGTGAGTGCTGCTGCGGAGGTGGGCGGGTTTAGATTAGAATTTTTTGTGCCTCACCACATAGGCGCACACATTAAGGCAGTGGTTCCCAACGCGGTGCCCGCGGGCGCCATGGCGCCTGCCAGGGCATTTGTGTGTGCTCGCCAAAACAACTGGGCTGACCCCCCCGCCCCCTGGCGCATGGCACATGCATGGTGCCGGCACCGGGCATAGGGTGCATGGGTGGCCCCTGCTCCATGCGCACAGCACGTGTGCGGTGCTGGCCCAGGGTGCGTGGGCGGCACCTATCCCCGGCGCACGGCACATGCGTGGTGCCAGCCCTGGGCGCCCCCACCGCCAGGCGCACGGTGCATGTGTGGCCCCACCCCCGGAAGCACGGCGCATGAGCGGCCCTGCCTCTGGATGCCCGGCAGCCACAAAAGGTTGGGGACCACTGCATTAAGGGAACACTGGTGCAGGCTCCCAGCTGCATAGGGGAGAAGGGGCAGGCCTGAGCTCCCACCTTGCGTGCCAATGAAAATTGGCTCACGTGCCACTTGTAGCACACGTGACGTAGGTTGCTGACCCCTGTTGTCAGCTGTGGAGTGGGGAAATGATGCAAAGGAGGGTAACTTTATAGATGCAATCAGAGGAGAAAGTGACATGTATAAGAATGAATGATAAGAAACAAAGAGGACATTTTATGAACAGTGACACTGATCATTTAAAGGCCTCAAGGAATTAGAAAGAACATACATAGGAAAATCAGGTTAAATGCACAAAATGTTAGATGCAGTTCATTTGAGCAGAAAATGCAAAGGTCAGATGCAAAATGAATGGAAAAGAAAAAAATAGAAAAGAAAACGAAAGAAAAAGTCTGTGCAGAGATAATTTTGGTATCTTGGACTTATCTTGCTTTCCTGATGTTTTCCAGGTAAGCAAGATATCAATAGAATGCATATATTGAAGCTATGCATTATTACTTGAAAGAAGTGAAGAAAAATTGTCCTATAGAGCAGCTGCCTGGCAGGACCAATTCTCCTTGTTTCTGGAAGCTCCTGGTTTTTGGGGAGTGGTGGGGAATCACTCCTTTTCAGTTATAATTTTCAGTGTTTGGTTTCAGCCCAGAGGTGAATTTTTAGACCAAATTCCTTCACTATTTTTTGGAGTTATGGAAAAGTGGACAATAAAATAGAATGAATTTGATTTAAAAGGGGGAAACTAGTACCACTCCTTTTAGCTCAAATGTAACTCAACACCAGCTGACCTTTATAATTTGGAATTCTCCCAGAGGCTGGAGTCTCATTGAGGTCTAGGCAATCTCAGGTTATGTCTACACTGGCAGGTTCTTGCGCAAGAACATCTTGCACAAGGGTTCTTGTGCAAGAAGTCTTGCGAAAGAGCACGTCCACATTGCCATGTCTGAGATGTGCTTTTGCACAAGAGTGCCCATGGCAGTGTGGACGCTCTCTTGCACAAGAAAGCTCTGAAGGTCATTTTAGTCATAGGGCTTTCTTGCGCAAGAAACCCCTGCAGTGCATCCACATTGCCCTCTTCGCAAGAGCTGTTGCGCAAGAGAGCTTACACTTGTAAGAAAAGAGTGTAGCTCTTGCGCAAGAAGCCCTCTCTTACCACGCCGTACTGTAAATCTTCTTGTGCAAGTGAGGGTGGGCAGTGTGGACATTCTGTGGGTTCTTGCGCAGGAACGGCCGTACTCGCGCAAGAACCCACTAGTGTAGTCATAGCCTCATAGTTTCTTCTTTTCCCTTCCAAGAAAGTGTAAAAATAACAGTCAAAGTATTTACAAATTCAGAGCCTCCTCAACTGGGTGGTAGAAACTTTTGCAAATGCTAAGAGTGGCGATGCTATCTATGGCTATAAATTAGATGCTACATCTGTTTCATTCAGGTGCAGTAGATGGATAATTGAAACCAGTCTTCAGAAGAGACAGAACTCCATTCAGTATAATCACTAAGCACACTTGAGTACACTTCTGGTCTACCTCTGGGGAATGCTAGAGTAAAAGGTGTGTCTTTCAGCGTGAGAATAAAATGCCACATTTATCCCAATGTCCTTCTCATTGGCTACGTCTACACTGGCCCCTTTTCCGGAAGGGGCATGTAAATTTCATGAGTCGTCGTAGGGAAATCCGCGGGGGATTTAAATATCCCCCGCGGCATTTAAATAAAAATGTCCGCCGCTTTTTTCCGGCTTTTAAAAAAGCCGGAAAAGAGCGTCTACACTGGCCCCGATCCTCCGGAAAAAGCGCCCTTTTCTGGAGGCTCTTATTCCTACTTTGAAGCGCCCTTTTCCGGAGGCTCTTATTCCTACTTTAAAAGCCGGAAAAAAGCGGCGGACATTTTTATTTAAATGCCGCGGGGGATATTTAAATCCCCCGCGGATTTCCCTACGACGACTCATGAAATTTACATGCCCCTTCCGGAAAAGGGGCCAGTGTAGACGAGCCCACTGGGTGGTAAAATCAGAAGCTCAGAATATATTATAACAACAGGGATAGACTCCACTTCACAATCTCAGAATGTTCCTGCTTGGATTTACTTAGCTTTTTCTTGTTTTCCTCTATGGAGGAGCCTCCTCTGAACCCATAATGCTAGAGAAAGTGCTAACTTGCAACTATCTGTTCCTATTTCTGTCTGTAATGTGACATGTCAGATATCCAAGATGCTTCACAGGGGACTATGCAGATGCCTTACTTATTGCATGTGGTTCATGCATTGATGAATTCCTACATATGACCAGTGTATATGTAGAATACTTGGTCAAGTGTTCAATTCATTTGGATCAAAAGAGCCAAGGCATAATCAAGCATTTAGATGAATGAGCAATTCACTTTGAATAGCACAAATATTTGGATTCAAGTGTATGTCAGCAATGATCAATTGAAATCTTAATAATGAAAGCCTGTGGGAACAAAATGGGTATAAAAGAGGGGAAAAGATTCTTTGTGGGGGTAAGTCATTACAGAATGACTCACTGGAGAGGTTTCCCCATTACAAACAAACAGGTTAGTTAGATTTTGAGCTTGAATGGAAAGGAATGGGATGGGATGCAGCTATCGCAATGATTCAATCTGGCCAAAGTACACAACCCACCTTAATATCCTGTCCTCTGCTTTGTTTTGTTTTACAAGTTTAGGATGAGATAAAAATGATAACCTCTTCATGTCAAAAGAATGTAAGGAAGTTGCAGGAACTGCTGGTACAACTGGGTAATTTTAACTAACCAAGAATTCACTGGTTGAACGGCACCCGGAACCTAGTTAGGAGAAGCAATTATTCTCACATACTAACTCACAACTCAGCTTTGTGAAATACATCTGCGTTAATGACAGCAGATGTAGGTGCTCCTGTGATTAAAAGTGCTCTCTGCACAGTTAGGGTTGATATTGTAATGACTCTCTGAAATGGATGACCCAGTGATTATGACCTTTACATTTTTAAAATGAGGAGGAAAATAGTTAATAGGCTGAAGGGTTAACATAAAAAATAAAAACTCAAACCATAGAGTTTTGGAATCTCATGAAAAACTTTGTTTTTGAGGCACAGAAAGTCTGAGTACCTCTGTTGTATTGTCCTTCTCTTCTCTGCCCAACATTCAACTATTTTTTTCAATTTAACTACAGTAGTTAGGCTCTATCTATCTAAGTACTCATATCATATTATCAAGCACTTACTTTATCTGCAAGTGTCATATTAGACATTTGATTGGCTGCTTCTGTTTTAATATTTACTTTTTGTGTCTTCTCTTGGTTGAAGACAAGGTTTAGCTCTCTTTTCCTGTGCATGCAAGATGGATTATTGAGATCACAGGAAAGCAAATCCCTAAGTACTAACTTTGATGCTGCTGCTTCAACAGTCAGGAGCAGCAACTGTACGGTTCACCCAATCAATCACTGGGCTGGAGCATATTCAGTGTAGATGGAATCTCTGGAGCATTAAGCTGCCATACTTCTAGTAAGTGTCAGTGATCACGTACAAACCAAGATTTTTTGGCAGCTTTTAAATTGGCCTAATTCAAGTTTCCATACCCTCCCCCGCCACTTCTGAACTACTACACTAGCCACCTAACTCCAGATATGTCAGGATCACTCTGAAGTCCCTGCTGGAAAGCATGGAAGCATTAAAGAGTTTCAACAAAATGGTTATAAGAATTTTAACGTGTGCCAAAAACAGTGTATCCAACAAATGACCCATTTTTTGCTGAAACTTTCCAAAACAATTCAGCCTGAGGCAGACACTAAGCATGGAAAATTTGAGATGAAATAATTGAAGTTTGGCAAAGTAATAAACAACTGATGACAAGGTCTTACAATGGCAAGTGTCAGGAAATCTTAATTAAAGACAGCGCTCCCTGCTTCCCTATAATGTGTAGCCCCTGATACATTACTGTGACCCTAGCTCCCTCCTATCTTCTCTTTGTGTGTTATTACTTGTAAGATGACTACCTTTAGAGTGTCATCTCTTTAGAGTAGGGACCACAATGCAGCTGGTACACTATTGCATAATAATAAATAATAATAATAATATAATTCCTTTTATGCCTTTGTTTTTGTACAGTCTGGAACTACTTGCACTGTAGCACTGTGTGTGGAATTGGAAACAGAGACTGAATAAATTATGGACAAATGTTGAAAGTTTCCTAATGATTCAACTGTGCCATCTGCTGGGGAGCCATGAAAATACAAGCGCTGTAAAATTGATTTTGAATACAGAAAGTAATCAGGAACTCTATGATGTTTTTTACAGTTATTTAGTTGATTCAACATGGTATGATTATTTTCACCCACTAATTTCTTCTTGTCATTTCATGTTCAGACAGATCTAGAGCTTTGGTCACCATATGCTTTCCCCATTATGCTCCCTGCTTGTGGAATCTCTTTGCTCTGGTGACTTCTGCAACGTCCCGGGGTTTTAAATTAGCTGACATTTTATTTAGTTAATTCCACATTAGTTCATCAAAAGCTTGATCCCATAATACCTCAAGTCAAATTTGCCAGGCTGCTCTGTTTTGCGCTGTTGGGAGGTGTTCAGCTCAGAGATACCTGCCCAAAGAGCACTCTATAAAAAGAAGTGACTGATTAATCATAGAAACTAGAGGCAGAGAAGTCTGCTAGGTCCATTTCTCTGTGTACAAATTTAGAAAGGCAACTGTCAATGAGAGTGCAAATATAATGATGCCTTCTGAGCTTCCTGCTCCCAAAGCTCCTGGATACATAGCCACACCCCAATAAGACTAACCCCAATCATTCTCTTTTACATAGCTGAGGTGAAGGGGTTATACAATTGCAGGTCAGAATCAAACAGCAGTGTCTGGAAGCCAAGGACTTGAGAGATTCCTGCCAAATGGAAGGTCCTTCCAGGTAAAGGATAAGGTAACTGTTCAGGCTGAGGACACTTGCACAGCGGTTGTGAGTGTTGACTCCCTCCTGTGGATGGAGGATTGTGGCTAGAGCCTGTCAAACCATAGCCTGACAATGTATACAGAGAAAGAAAACAGACATAGGGTGAAGAGAGAGAGAGAGAGAGAGGGAGAGAGAGCGAGAGAGAGCAATGGATTCATGTCACACAATTTGCAGTTTTGATGCTCTTGATGTGAGTTCTTCTGAGTGACTGAAATAGACAGTGGAACATCCTTTGTGCATAGCCAGAAATTTTCCAATTAGCATCCCCCGTGATGCCAGGCACAGATGTTGATTGTGCTGTAGTTTATTATTCACAGTTCTTGCTTAGACATGTTTCTTTTAAAAATGTCCCCATTATCGACTCTGACACATGAACAGCAAAAAGTATCTTGCTGGAGTGAAATATCATTTCCTTCCCTCTCCACCGATCCATCCACCTAATCCAATCTCTGCACTGATTTACACTCACAGCTAGCCCAATCTAAAACCAGAGAAAGGGAAGTTTTCTTTCTTGTTACCTTCTTTCTGACTGGGGAACCCAATTCCAAACCAGTTTTTTCCACTGAAATTGATTTATGGGGCTCTGTCTGTGCCAAAGCGCAAGCTGTACCTTTCCTTGTTTTTTTAAAATGACATTCATTACATAAAACCAAATGGAACACTTCATTTGTCACATGTCTTTAATTTCCTGCCTGTCCCCAACATTTAAATCAGTTCTTGTGATACCATCTGGACTTCCTAAAATGTGCTCTCTGAGGTAACTTTAGTTGTGAAATATTGGGCAGTACATGACAGAGTTTTTCATTTTCTCTGGGAATGCATTTTACTCTTTTAAAAAATGTTCAAACAGTGTATCCCAAGGTTAAATAACTGCTTTTGATTTTATTACTTCTTGTCTGACAAGTCCCTGCTCATATGCAGTCTGTATTCCTTACCAGATGACCCCTAGCTCACAAAATCAGCCACCAAAACAGTAATTTATAGGATATTGCCCATAATCATAGTCTATAAGCAAGCCAACATGAAGAAGATTAATTTGATGAATGGGTGAAACACGCTATAAAGTGCATAGTGTTATGTTACAGGACAGATGGCAGAACTGTATATTAAAGCAAGACACATCAGAAATCAAAAGTATTGTCTATATTAGATTGTTTTTCCTAAAAATTCTCACAGTTGTTACCACCAGTCCAGTCCCACCAGTGGTACCTACAATAGGAATGGTAGTGTAGATTTGGCTGCCTGTTTTTAACTGCTCATGTTTTGATGCAACAAAAGGAATTTGGTGTTGTATGACACTGCACTTTACACAGCATCTGACTTAGGCACCTAGAAAATCATTGTAGTTCACAAAACCCCTGAGTTAGGCATCTAGGTTTCTCTCTCAAGATCGGGGAGAGAGAAGTGCTTTAAACTGACTAACAAAAGCCAACACACTAGGCAGTGAGCTGCCTAAGCTAATCAATAGGAGATGCTAACCAGAGGGGTATACTGTATAGCAGTGGTTCCCAAACTTTTCAGCATCATGCTGCCTTTTTGATTTTTGAGAAACTCTCCCCTCTGCCCCCCCCCCCCCACTAGCAGCAAAACTTGTTGAGCAAAAAAAAATTGCCCCCCTGGAATTTCTTCATGCCCCCCAGTTTGGGAACCCATGCTATATAGGGAGTCTTGGGCTCTAAGCCCAATACCCAAGTCTCCTCACTGCTTTCCCAGGATGTGGACCGCACACCCTTTTCCTGCCCCAGATTCCAGTCTTCTTCAGCCTCTTCTACAGTGTGAGAGAACCTGCAGTCAAATCCAAGGGAACTGACAAAGTCCCTGGAACACAACACAGAGTAACTCCTGGGATTGTGCCATTACTGAATCTGTGGTCTAGCTCCCATTTCTCCTGTTGAGTTCCTCTTGGGTCCACTCTCCTAGAGAATCGCTGGGTGTCTCCTGCCTGAATGTTTGCTCACAGTGGAAATCCCCCAATTAGCTTCAAAGAGCGAATGAGCTGCCTAATGCCTGGCACTTGCAATTTCTGGATGATTTTGGCCTGTCCAATGGAATCATCCCATCCAGCTTCAGTTTGTGCGCAGGCACACAAAATACTACAAACAGGGCCACTGATGGGAGGGGGAATGGTCAGTTGCCCCAGGCCCCAGTGATTTAAAAGGACCCAAGTCTCTGGGCTGCAGCCAGAGTCCCAAGCCCTTTAAGTCAAGGTAGTACTGAAGGTCTGGGTGGGGGAGGCATGGCGCAGTCTGGGCAGCTTTGAAGACTGGTTGCCCCTCTCCCCCCCCCCTTATGGAGGGCCCAGAGCTGAACCCCTTCCATTGCCCAGAGCCCAGCAACATCTGTCACCAGCCCTGACCACAAACAAAATCATGAACCGTGTAATACATGAATGCAGGCCTGTACACAGGAATTTCTGTGGGGGGTATGTGCTTTTTTGGGGTAAATGTTGACTGCAAGGATGTGAACACCCTTCCCATGGTCCCCCAAGTAAGCATGCCCTGGCCGGCTGGGGGAAGGCGGGAGTGGTGCACTGCTCAAGAAAGCTGACAAGCTGTAGGTCAAACCAAATGAATTTGGGCCTTCAATTTTATTGGGAGCAGGATCTTCATTTACATTCCTAACACACCCTATGTCCTATACTGTAGAAGGGCAGAGAGAGAGGTTCTACGTCAGGGGTGTCCAAACTTTTTTCAAAGAGGGCCAGATTTTATGACGTGAACATGCGTGAGGGCCGACCATTTTGCCTGACATTCTTTGAACCATTAAAATTAAACGCAAATTAACTATTTTATGCACAGTTTATTGCAAACGGCATACTTTTCATTTCGTCACATGGATGACAAATCTAAACAGGTGTTAAATCACTCTGCCTTTCATATCTGAAGGCCAGATGAAAAAAAAATCCAGGAAGCTGAAATATATGTCAGGAACATTGTAAAGTACATTACGTATTATTGGTAATAAAGGTTGTCTGTCAACTTTTAAGTTCAAAAAATATGAACAGGAACATAACACCAAGTATACATGTTGTGTCCAAATATATTTATAACTGATTTAGACCAACTGACATTAACTGAGATTTTACAATGTATTCATCTCAATACATATGGATTTGTTGGGGGCCATAAAAGATAGATATTGCCAAATTACCTGTGGGGCCGTATTAAACCGGAACACGGGCTGCAATTGGCCCGTGGGCCGGACTTTGGACATGCCTGTTCTACGTGGATTAGGAGTGAGACCCAAGGCATCAGGGCAGCTGTAACTTTAAAAGCACAGTCAGGAAGCTGACCTCTGCTACTGTGCTGCTACGTTTCTCCCAGAGGCTATGTCTAGACTACGGGGTGAGGTATCCCAGAAAACCGCCGCCACATCCAGGGAACACGTCTGCTCTTCCGCTTTTTTTTGTGGAAGAGCAGACATGCTCATTCGGAAGCCCTGTCTTCCTCCTCCCACAAGGAAGAAGGGCTCTTCCAAAAGAGGGTTTTTTTCAGAAATTTAACCCAGTGTAGATGGGCTAAATTTCGGAAAAGCTTCTTCCGAAAAAACTATCAGAAAAAGGTACGCAAATTGTGGAGCACACCTTTTCCCCATAAAGCCCAGTAGTGTAGCCGTAGCATGAGAGGGGAAACAAAAACCACTTTCTGCCTCCCTCTGTGCCTTCCCACCCCTCCCTTTGCACACATGGCCAGTAGCCCACCCCCCTGAGTAACTGTTATCCCCTTGCTCTTCCTTGTGTGGGGGCAAAACCTCCACACAGGGGCTAGCAGCATCCCCCCTCCAGTCAAACCCCCATCTCCAATCATCCCCACCTGATTTTTCCCTTCCAGCCCCTCTTCTACCTCCCTCTAAATATACTTGACCCGCCCAGGCCAGTTCATTTTTTCCCCCTGCTCACACCCTGCCAATGCTCCTGCTGCAATTTGCCCGATTCTCTTTTTAATGCTTTTAAAGAGCCAGAAACAGCGTCTGGATCCATGTGCGTGCAGGAGCAACAGTAGTTTTCTGCGCATGCTCAATATACCCTGACTAGTGAATTCTGACACACAGTTGCTTGTGCCACTGCACTGGTGTAGGGGATGGGCTAACCCCTCCCCCCTCACGTTACTTGGGGGGTGCATTCACATCCTTTGCACCCCCTGAGTATGGGCCTGTGAAAGTCATCTCACCAGTGCAAAGACTGGGAGTAGTATTGTTTTTATTCTTTATAGCTGCTGAAGGATCCAGCCTGGCCCAGCTAGGCTAGATACTGTTTGCACACATAAGGAGACACTCTCTTCATTCTGTCTTCCATCTAGTTTATCCCGTCAGCCTGTGTGAGAACCGCATGTTTTAATCTTCACAATTATTGTTGGCCCACCCAGATAAACAAAGTCCTGTGGTGGATGATGGATTGTTGGAACTTCATTAGCTCAGCAGGGACAGCACACAAATCCTTCGGCGCTCACAATTTGTGTCCCAGTCAGGGGGCTATACAAAACTCTCTGTGAGCTGCTGGCACTATGACTATCTGTATTTCTTTCTATGCCATGCAAACAACCTGTCCTGGGACTTTGGCATGATCATGTAACTCAGCCTGCATCGGTGCAGCTCCTTGAAACACAATGCAGAGGTGCAGAGGTGTGCCTGCAGCGTCGGCCCCAGGGTCAAGGCCTTCGTCTTTGTGCTGGGTTGCTGGTGTGGTAATTTCCTCCAGACCCAGGATAGAAAGTGGATACAACCAGGATCACGTGACTAATATCACAAAAATTGTCTGCAAGCCCCTGGCCCATCTGTTACCACTTTTCAATCACATGAATGGACTCACTGGACACCTCCAAACGCATGCTGGGATTACACAAACAATGTTCCTGCCTCTAAGAGAGTACTGTTCAGCTGTGAGAAACAAAGGGTTAATAGAACAGAAGGGAGGCCTTATGAGGGAAGGCATGATTTACAGCAATAGGGTTGCACTGCTACCCAGCAAAGGCTAGTGCACAGTACAGTGTGAACATGTTTTATTATAGCAGCTCTGCTAAGTCCCTTGGTCTATACATCATAGTATTAGCTGTGCTGGGGAAGGTAATTGCTAAATGTCATGCTGACAGACAGCGTCCCTTTCAGCATTAAGTAAGCGTGAACTAACGAAACAGTTCAAACCATAGCCTCTCTCTTCCCAAAGGGAAAATATGTTCTTTCTTGGTCATGGAAAACAAACAGCAATTGAAAGACAAAAATGCCCTTCCCCGCAGCTTGAGGTTTCTTACCCAGGCCCCAGCGAACAAACAAACAGCCTCACCCATTCTCTTCCTGGAGCAGCTGCTCTGATGGGCTCTCCCTGAAATACCTGTATGAGCCTAAGTGGCTGGTATTTCTGTGCGCCAGGGACAGCATAAAGTCTCTGCATCCTGCCATCTCACTGAGAAACTGAAGGGTGTGGGTAGACAAAAGACTTTCCCAAGGTCACCAGGGTTGAATTAACTCTTCTGGGGGGCCTGGGGCTACTCAGTTTTGTGGGAAAATCCACAAGGCTCCAGGGTGGGGCCAAAATGAGGGTTTAGTGTGCAGGAGGGAGCGAGCAGGTGTAGGGTCTGGGTTGGGAGTGGAGCCAAAATGAGGGTTTAGTGCACAGGAGGGGGCTGCCAGGGAGCTAGGTGCAGGAGCTGGGTGGGAGGGAGGGTCCAGGTGTGGGGTCTGGGTGGGAAGTAGGGTATGGGAGGGGACAGGGGATTGAGGTGCTTACCTGGCACAGCTCCTGGGAAAGAACAGGTGTCTCCATGTTGCCCTGCACTTGCAGGCACTGCCCCTGCTGCTCCCATTGGCTGCAGAACAGTGGGGGTGGAGCCTGTAGGCAAGTGCCACTAACAGCAATGCATGCAGCGCCAGCTGGGATGGGCAGAAGTGGAAAGGTAGTGCTCAGAGCTGCCAGCGAGAGCCACACAGGAGCTTTAGTGGCTACATCCCAGGGCTGCAGTTCTTTACACTCCTTTCATAATCCGCCCCTGAAGGTCAACCCAGGATTCTGACAGAGCATTCCTGACTGCCAGCCCTCCACTCTAACAACTGGATAATAAATATTCCCTCTGACATTTTTTTCCTGGTATTTTAAACTATGAGCTTCTCCTAACATAGCTCCATTTCTGCTACACCACAACAAAAGGCAAACTGCATTGGATAGGCCAAGTGTAAACAAAGAGACCATATGACTAATTATGTTTATTTTGCCATAAAGCAAATTAATTTACATTAAATGCTTTCATGAACCACGTGAGCTTTGTATAATGAGCATGACAAACCTTAGGATTTCAAGATGTTGATAGTTTAGTTAGCAGACCATAGAAGAAATCTGAAAATTGCTTTCATGTGGCTTTTGAATGGTGTTTAGAAGCCACTTCAGTGTAAAATGATTTCCAGCTGTTATTTCCTCTTTAAACAATGTAAAACAAATTCAACTTGTGCAACTTCCACATTTCTAGATTTTTCAAAAGGGAAAGTACCAGCATCTGGTTTTCTCCATTTCTTTTATTATGTTGGTCAGTTCTGAAATATATTATTATGGTAAATGAACAGCAAACAAGGGGAAAACAGACTGTAACTGTGCCATCTACAACACTGGCAAGAATGCATTTAAGTGGCATGGCCAAGTTCTGCTATCATTTACACTCATGTATGTATATAGCTGAGAGCAGAAATAGACCCAACATGTAAATTGTCTTTGTTACTAACTAAAAATGTGATGCTTTCAGTCATTAAGGTGAGTCAGACCGAGTCCAGTGAACCATATTAAATACTGTATTCCAGTGAAAAGAAATGGAAAAGGAAAAATAACCAAAAAAGTACTCCAGAATGTTGCTGACTGTACATTCAGTCAAGTTGTCTTTGCTGGTGTGTACTCTAGGAATAGTAACAAGTAGTTTAGATCCCTTGTTTTCATTTTCTGTACTTTGTGCATTATTTAAGCTATGTCTTTATCTATCAGGGTCAGTAGTAGCCATGTGGCTAAGTCTCAGAGCCACAGATATATGTTTTTGCAACCATATTTACAGTCATAATGCTATCAAACTATAGAAGCTCTTTCAGAAGCCCTGTCTTCCTCCTTCGATGAGGAAGAAGGGCTCTTCTGAAAGAGGAGGTTTTTCCGAAATTTGGCCCAGTGTAGACAGGCCAAATTTTGGAAAAGCCTCTTTCAACAAAACTATCGGGAAAAGGTACACAAATTGCAGAGTGCAATTTGCATACCTTTTTCCAATAAAAGTCCATAGTCTAGACATAGCCTCTGCTGCTTAGATACTACAGAGCAAGGTTTTGTAGACATAAGCAAGAGACACCCTCCCCCACAATACTTTGCTTTGGGATAGTTTCAAAACTTAAGATTGGAATTCATGTATAAGAGTTAAGCTGGCAAAGATATAAAGCAGACTTCTGATAATCCGGCACCTTTGAGACCCAGGGGGTGCCGGATTATCAGATATGCCAGAGTATCAGGAGGTACTCCGGCGGGGGGCTGTGACGGGCCTGTTGGGACTCGCACTGCGACCGGCGGGGGGAAGTGGGAGGTGTCAGCGGGGAACAGCACGGTGAGGGGCGAACCCTCTGCCGTTTTGCAGGGAGGTGGGGGAAGCCCCGCGCAGCCGCTGGCGAAAGGGCAGCCTCGCCTCGCCCCCTCTCATCCACCGCCACTTGCAGCTCCAGATGGCCTGTAGCAGACGGATATGCTGGGCTTCCCCCGCCTCCCTGCAAAATGGTGGAGGGTTTGCCCCTCGCCGTGCTGTTCCCTGCCGGCTGCAGTGCGGGTCTTGGCAGACCTGTCACAGGGGTATAATCCCCTTCCCCTTTCCTCCCCTTTCCTTTCCCGGCCCGTGAGCACGCATGGGGCTCACAGGAGTTCCAATTGTCCGGCTAGCTGGAGCACTTCTAGGTTCCAGCTGGTGCTGGACTGTCAGGAGTGCCGGACCACTGGATGCCGGACAATTGGAGTTTTACTGTATATGCATAAAGAACTCTCTTATTCTCCTTTCCTAGTTAATAAATCTGTATATAATTTATTATAGGATTGGGTGCAAGTGTTGTCTTTGGTGTGATCTGTAAGGTACAATTAACCTTGGGTAGGCAACTCGTTCTTTGGGACTGGGAGTAACCTGAATACTGCTGTGGTAGTTGGGGGGTAAGGAATCCTCTACCACAAAGGCAAGCTTGTCTAGGTCTATATCTAGACTACAGGCTTCTTTCAGAAGAAGCTTTTTTCGGAAGAGATTTGCTGAAAAAACTTCCAAAAAAGAGAATCCACACTGCAAAAGTGCATCGAAAAAGCAATCTGCTTTTTCGAAAGACGGTCCAGATTGAATGGATGCTCTCTCGCATGTAAGCTGTGATTGCTATGGCCAGAACGGCCACCAGGGCACATGTGCTTTTTCCTCTTCTTCCAAAAGAACTTCCTCTTCCCCGTCCACACATGCCTTTTTGTGAAAGAGCTCTTTCACAAAAAGGCTTCTTCCTCATAGAATGAGGATTACCAGTGCTGGAAAAACCCCTCTAATCTTTTGATTTTCTTTCAGAAGAATGCAATTAGTGTGGACGTTTCTCAAGTTTTTTCAGAAAAATGGCTGTTTTTCCGACAAAACTCTGTAATGTAGACATATCCTAGATACCTGAGGAGTTTATACTTAATAAATGATTGGTGAAATGTAAGTATAGAACTCATGGCCAATTTGGGTTTTGGGCCCTGTCTCTTTACAACTTGCCCTGAGATAAGTACTTATGCTCTTGAGCTACTACAGGGCAGCCTGATAGTGGGAAAAGTTTGGAAACTACTGTAAGACCCTTAATCACATATCTCCCCCTTTTGAAAATCAGCAGTATGGGATAGAGCTGTATCATACACCTGTTTCTTTGAAACTCCTGGTAGGTGGCTCTACTCTGACAATTCATTCAGTAAAAATGACTTCCTGAAGTTTCATGTTAATTGTCCCCTAGAATCTGACCAATTTACAAATAATAAGATGGTGGTGTGTTTTCCAGCCCCTCCTCGGTCAGTTAATGGAGAGTTAAGCTAAGTTTTCTTTCACTTACACTGGTGCATCCTCATTTTCTTCCTTTCTTGCATTATCACCTGTGTATTCCCTGTGGTTTCTCTATGTTTGGACAGGTGAAACTGACTGGAATTCAGTAAATAGTTTGCCTGGTAGTACACTAAAAGCAGCACGGGCCATCTCACTCCATTATAAGTGTAGGCCCTGCAGGTATAGCCAAAATGAAAAGCAGTTGAATTTGTATTCGTTTTATTAACATCAAGTGCATATGCCTCTGCCTATGTAAAAGAGACCAAGAAACTGAATAAGACAGTGTCAGAGTTACAGTCCCAATTTTTAGAAGTTAACCATACTCCATTGAGTTGAAATCAAGAGCTGAAAACACTATATGAGAGGAAGGTATTAATGATTTAGTATAATTAATGAACTCAAAGGAACAATATGTTGCCTTGGAGAATGTATGCAGGCGTGTGCGCACATGTGCACACACGTGCACACACGCACACACACGTGCACACACGCACACACACGCACACACACACTCATGTTGTCAACTAGCCACATATATGGAATAGCAACAAGAATTAAATTAAGTTTCCAAAGGATAGATTTCTGTATAGGGACAGCAGGCCCATTCAATCTGCTGGTAGAGAGAATTGTTATAAATGAATAGGTATTACATATTGTTGGGAAAAGCAGCTTTATATTGGGAATAATATTCATCAGGAGTCCAAACACTACTCAGGCATGAGCAGTAGGGCCGGGTAAAACTTTTCCATGAAAACTATTTTTAGATGAAAAAATAGTTTGTGTTTTGACCAAGTGAACATTTTCATGGAAGGTGTTTGCCTTCCATGTAAATGTTGACACTTTGTCAAAAAAGTGACTGCCTGAAAACCAAAAGGTTCTTCCTTTTTGGGACAAAACCACAAAATTTAGATTATGAAATACTGCCATAATGTCTCAGAAGAGCTGGGATGGCCATGATACATCTCCTCTGGTACATCATGGGAGATGTGGTTTGCCCATGTAGTCCAGTCCATGGTGGCAGCAGTGGGGAGACAAGGCGATGAGGCGGGAAGGCATGAGGCACCTGAACTACAACTCCCATAAGGCACTCTGGAGACATTTCTGATTTGAAATCTTCATCTTTGATCTTGAAAAATTTTGGCTCAAAAATTTAAGTTTTTGATTTTTCTTTTATGTCTAAGAGTAGAAATTTTTCACGGACTCCTCCCAAGTAGTTTCTGACAAGCTCTAATGAATAACATTGTGCACAATCTGAATAGAGTTAGTAAAACTCTCTTTTGAGACAGAGGGGACCATGTAACTTACTCTGCTGCATGTGAAATATTAAACAGGAGACCAACTCATATTTCAGGAGGCTGATACTCCTTTGCAACTCTCAAGTCCCAGTCATTTGTTTTTACATCAAAACAAAATCTGGATAGTTTCAGGGAAAAGATTTGTAACAAAAACAACTACCAACAGCATAAGAAAAATATCTTTGTTATTAAGAATACATCATGTAATCATAATCATTTTTATACAAATTTTAGTATCCCATATACTTATTATAAATAACATGAGCAGTGTACAAAATGCATAACTAAAACAAAATTGTGTCTTGCCAAATTAAAAACAAATTCATGGACCTGATTCTCATCTTCCATTGACTCAATGGGGTTCTAATTTATTCACCATGAAATATGATCAGGAAGTGACAGGGTTAGAGGCTCTTTTACACTGCAGTATCAACAAGCTATTACTTGAATGCCACTTCAACTTCTTTTTTAGCTCCCCCCATTTTTCTGAGTTATCACAACTGTACTGGAAATTTTCAGGCAGATACTTTTTATTACTTTACTTTTCTAGCTTTCCAAGAATGGCTAAACTCATCTCAACTTTCTACACTGTGGGAAGGGTAAAAAATTTCATCCAATTTTGATTTTGTTAAACTAATGCCAACATATTACAGATAAGAATTCTCCCCATTCCTGTGCATGTCTGCAAATGTTTCAATTAAATATTTATTTTTAATATTAATAAAATAATGAACTCTTTACCTTAGTATTCTTCTCTTTTAAACTTATCACATTTTAAACTCATCAAAATAATATTTCTTTCTAATAAAGTTATACATGGTACTTAGCTAGATGAAACAAAGTTGTCATGTGCATGAGACTTAGTCAGGAAACTAGCCCGACTGTTGCTATGTCCATATGTTGGAATCTTGGGGGGGAGGGTAGGAGAGACAGGAGGGCTACGTCTACACTGGCATGAATTTCTGGAACTGGTTAAAACTGCTTAAACTATTCCGTTTTCAGTTTTTCCGGAAAAGGAGCGTCTACATTGGCAGGCTGCTTTTCCGGAAAAGCCCTTTTTCCGGATAAGCGTCTGTGGCCAATGTAGACACACTTTTCCGGAAAAGAGCCCCGATCGCCATTTTCACGATCGGGGCTTTTTTCCGGAAAAGACTACTGGGCTGTCTACACTGGCCCTTTTCCGGAACAGTGTTCCGGAATAAGGACTTATGCCCGAGCGGGAGCAGAATAGTTTTTCCGGAATAGCGGCTGATTTTGTACAGTAGAGCATTGTTGCTTTTCCGGAAATTCAAGGGCAGTGTAGACAGCTCGCAGCTTATTCTAGAAAAGCAGCTGATTTTCCGGAATAAGTGGCCCAGTGTAGACACAGCCGAGTTGTTCTTTTAAGAATTATAAAGGAGTAAGGAATTTACAATTAACCTCCCCCCCCCAACTTGAATCTGGAATCTAATTATCTTACCTGGATTTGCAGTGCTTCTGATAGGTTGCAGAAAATACCTCTTACTTTACTTTTTTAACTGTGGATTTGCACACATATATATGATTATTTCTCTCGGAATCCTAAACTGACCAATTTCTGCTATAAGTCCTTTATTGTGAAAAATATCCTATGGTTAACTGAAAATATAAGAAGAAAGGTCCATCCAAAAGATTTCTGCTATGTAAGCACAGTTAAGGTTAAGATCATCCCAGAAAAGGTCACCTTGCCAGAGGAGCTCCTGCAATATGAAAATAGCAAATCTTGCAAAATAGCACCATCCATCGTTCCTGGAGACCCAACCAAGGCACTCTTTGGAGTTGAGAATCCATGGATGTGGGGGGAAGGATACTAAGGCCCAGATTCAGGAAGGTACTTAAACATGTACCTGTATTTTGTAATCCCCATAGACATCAGTGGGACTACTTGGACACACGCTTAAAGTTAGGCATGTGCTTAAGCAACTTCCTGATTCAGGGACAGAATTCTCCCCTTGTACTCATCAGGGCAATCTGTCCCTTTGGGTGTCCCAACGTTTTATTTTGTTGTTTTCTCATAACTGAAAAAGTGCTGCCCAGAATTGAAACCAACACCTTGATTTAGATCACATTTTTGTTGGCGGCAAAGGGGAATCTTGATTGATTTCCAGAACTAATTTAACATCCTGCTCTTAAGTCTATGTTCTAAAAAAAACCTGTTGGTTATTAATGTATGTAGGATATCAACCTGATCCAGCAGATTAAGTGCATTACATAGTTGTATGGATGGGTTATATACATAATTTAAGAATGTGACATACATATAGTTGCCTGCATGAAATTAACTAAGTAGGCAATATAGAGCCCACTGAATACTGGTTTAGATCTTTTCCATTCAGCTGGCTCAAAGATTATTCCACTTTTGGACGCATCTTCCTTCCTAAAACTCAATCCCTGCTGATTGGTTCTCCATACCTGAAGCTCACAGAACTCTGTAGAGCACTGAAGCTCTGTAGGTTACTGTAAGTAATTCAATCTTTATCGATTATGTAGTCAGTTCCTTTTAATTTGGGTTACACACGTAAAATCAAGAAAACAGGAATGAAGAAAAAACATACTCAGTATGACCTGCAGAAATATACCCACATGAAGGAACTGCAAAGGTATATGAGGAACTGACAAGTCCCTCAAAGAAACATATAGAAAACGGGCAAATTTCATAAATGTCAGAAAGATTTCTGCAATGTCATGCAGCAGGGCTAATATTAGAATTTGAACAACACGATTGACATAGTATGGGTATATCTACACTGCAATTAGACAAATGCAACTGGCCTGTGAAGGCTGACTTGGGCTAACTGTGTGGTAGATTTTTGGGCTCAGGCTGCAGTCTGACTTCTGGGACTCTCCCACTGCATGATGTCCTAGATCTTGGGCACCAGCCTGAGCCTGATTATTGATATTGCAATTATATCCCCTTAACTTGAGCCTCATGAGTGTGAGTCAGCAGCTGGCATGGACCAGCTGTGGATTTTTAATTGCAGTCCAGGCAACATGGACAGTACTTCTGGTATAGAAATTATAGCAGTTGCCCTCCGGAAGAGAGGCATGAAACAGGATAAAACAAAAACAAAACAACCATCCCTGGGATCTGGGAAAGATGCTGCCTGTATTGGTGTTCATATTTGATCTAGGTAGATCATAGAAGACCTGAAGATGAAGTAGCACAATGAGGGATTTTCTTTTGTATTTGTCACAGGGAAGAGGTCTTCTTAACACTGCTAGCACTGTAGTAAGAGGAACCATGCTAGATACACAAAAAAACTGTGTAGACTATAATGGTGGAAAGTGAATTTCAGGTTTAGTTATTTGAAAGGAGTGGTAATATACATTGTAGATGACTAGGGGTAAGCTAATTTGTTGATCCAACTTTTCGGTATAGAAAATTGTGAGGAATCACATCCCTATTCATTCTTCAATCCTGCTTTCAAACAATATTTTTTCCTCTGGCCTCTGGGTAGTGATATGACTTTCTCCAGAGTTCAACCATGCCATCCCAAGCACTATCTACAGCATTTGGTCACATGTGACCCTTTAGCCACTCCTATTCATTATATACTGAGTCAAAGAGTCATGTGACATATTACACTAAGAAGATTGCCCGTTACCTTCGACTCATGCAGCTGACCCTTGTACTACAATCTGCAGAAACAAACTGGATGAAATTCTTTCACAAACAGTAGGCCTCATTCTGATCTCATGTATGTCAATGTATCATCATGGAATTTAGGCTCATTTTCATGAGTGCAAATGAGATCAAAATCAGACCCTTGTCTCATTCACACCAGTTCTTCCTCTTAGTAAGTTTCCTGCTCCTTTACCCATCCCCATATCACGTATAGAACATATTCTCTCATTGCTGAGCAGGCAATCTCTTGGGGTACGTCTAGACTACATGGCTCCGTCAATGGAGCCATGTAGATTTGTTTGTTTGGCAAAGGGAAATCAAGCCACGATTTAAATAACTGCGGCTTCATTTAAATTTAAATGGCTATCCCGCTCTGCCGATCAGCTGTTTGTCGGCAGATCGGGGCAGTCTGGACGTTCCCCTGTCGACATGAAAGCCCTTTATCGACCTCCCCAGTAAACCTCATCCTATGAGGCATAATGGGGAGGTCGATAAAGGGCTTACAGGTTGGCGCGGGAGCGTCCAGACTAGCGCGCTGAGACGACAAACAGCTGATAAGCTCAGCGCAGCAGCCATTTAAATTTAAATGAAGCCGTGATTATTTAAATCGCGGCTTCATTTCCCTCTGCTGATCAGCCTAATCTACATGGCTCCATCGAAGGAGCCATGTAGTTTAGACACACCCTTGCTGAAAAGATGTGACTGCTTACATTGGATGAACAGTGGGCTATTTCTAAGGGACAAGCAGGAGTCATTTTAGAACATACACGTCTCCCTGCTTTATCTTGGACCTCATTGTATGACACTTCAGACTGACACTTCAGACTGACACTTAGCCAATTAA
Organism: Pelodiscus sinensis; assembly: GCF_052426305.1. Taxonomy (NCBI): domain Eukaryota; kingdom Metazoa; phylum Chordata; order Testudines; family Trionychidae; genus Pelodiscus; species Pelodiscus sinensis. The sequence goes on along the minus strand of NC_143057.1, from coordinate 110,266,505 downwards.
TTTCTAGTACAAGAATATCTATTTCCTCAAAGCACAAAAACAGACAAAGGCTGGAATGTATGTAACCACCACTAGTAGATGTCTCAGTAAATAGAGAAAGCTACAGTCAGAGCTGTCCCTAAGGTACAGTTAATTTTATCCTGGGCCCCGCACGCCTCTATGAAGGTCCCTGATTACAGCACATAAGGACAAGAAAAGAGAAAACTGGAAAATTATATATATATTACATCATCAGTGCATTTTTATACTATACAACTCTGAACATCTCTTCTTGCTGTATATAACCAGACCTAACTAATGATTGGCTGTTTTGTGCATCCTCGAGTCTTTGGGTGTAATCCTTTGCTTGTAGTCCTCTCCAGAGCCAAAGTCCACTGTGTCATGATAGTTTGTAAATTCCTGAGGTAACGGAAACTCCTCTGCTGATGAGTGAGTCCTGTGTCCAAACACTCGCTCCTGCAGCTCAGCAATGTCATTTCTGATGTCTGCCATCATCAGCAACAGAAAATCAAATGAGCCTGGTGGGCCCTGCAAATATGGCGTGTAATCATTATTAACACTCATTATTTACTGCTTTTATATTTTCCAGGCACTGCCCAAATATTAGCCTACTTATGCTCACTGGAGAACTTTGACAAAACACTGCTTGGGGTTGGCTGCCTGAAATAAACCAGCTCTCCTTCAATCAACCTGGAATAACTTAGAAAAGCAGCTACAAATAGAAAATACTTTGAGCAGACAGGGCTCCATCTTGCAAAGATGAATAGTTCTGTGACTAGAGAAATGCCTCTGACCCCCATTGGCGTCAGCTCTCATTATTTTAGAAGAGTAATCTGCACAAAGCAGAAATGAAGCATTGTTCAATGGAAATTCCTTTCCTCATGTTCCTTCTATTTTTTAAAAAAATAATTACTTAATCTTTATGAATGGAAAATTGATGATAAAAACAATCAATAGGAAAAACTAAATTTTAAAATGAATCCGAGTCGTAGGTCTGCAAGCAACCTCAAGAGGTCATCTAGTTCAGTCCCCTGCACTCACAGCAGGACCAAGCACCATCCAAATAATACCTTACAGGTGCTCTTCAAAATCTCCAAACATGGAGATTCCATTTCTCTACTGTAACCCATATGCTGTTTATCAATTAGTAAATACTTTTCCCAGCTGTAAAAATGTTTCCATCTGTTACTATCTATTTTACAAAACCCAGAATGTTTTTTTTACGTTCTCTTCACATGGATAAATGCATGGAAGCATCAGATCATCCATTTAAGAATCTGTTCTGTAGGAACAAGAGTCTGAAATGATTCAACATCCTCCAAATATTCATCCTTGTCCAGATAACCTGCCCCCATGCTACACCTCACTCAAATCCTCATTAAGCCCTATTTTGAGGATGTAAGGGATGACTATGAGACAGATTTGTAAAGATATTTAGGTAGCTAAAAATGCAGATAGGTGCCCAGCAAAATTTTTCAAAAAACACACCAGTGCCTAACTGCATTACTTGCTGCTGCAGAAGGCTGAATTTCACTGACCGAATAAGTATATGGAAACAAATACTCTGCATTGTGGCTCCATCTCTTCGTTTTTTAATCTTTGTTTGTTAATTGCACCAAATCCCAATCAATCCCTTCCTACAGACTGGTGTTCCCTTTAAGCAAAATATTTGCTGTCCCAATCAAGCAGCTGTTATTGCCATTTACTATTATTAAGATAACTAGTTCCATGGGTGATGTCTCAGGACAGTGCCTTCTAAAGACGTATAGTATACTCTGATGACATGATGGAGAAGCCCCATATCCACTGAAAATTACATCTTTAGTAGGTGCTATCCCAAGACATCTCCCCCGGAGGGTATGCAGTCAAATATTAAGGCTCAGTTAAACCTTTTGGTATAAACTACTGATACAGTAACAGAGACATAAATTGCTTTCTCCATAGATAGCTGGTGACACTGTTATCAGATCATGCCCTTTCTTTACTGTAGGAATCCTAGTTAGCCAGCAGTGATACTTACAGGTGGCCCTTTTGGTCCTGGTGCTCCTCTCTCCCCCTGTAACAAATAACATTTTAGTTAGCTGTGATTAAAGTAAAGAGAAAAATGACATGGATTTGCCTCAGGTGAGGCATTCACTCATCCCTTGGCAACTATAGACTTCACCTTAAATAAGGTGATGTAAGCTAAGAGGAACAGGAAGGACAGCTTTCACCTCAGCTACACACTGGGGCTTGAGTAAAGGAGGGCAGAACAAGGCTGCCATAAGAAAGTCCCTGGGTTGGGGCCCTCCTTTCCCCCTTACATTGCACCTTGCCACACTGGACCAGGGCCAGTATACACTGCAGCTTGCCCCTGAAGTGAGGGGCTAGACTTTGAGGCTGCAGTTGGTCACTGAGGCTCATGGACTGAGGACTCTCAACACCCCCAAAAGGGGAAAATGCAGTGGTGAGCATTGCCGGAGGGCCGTGTCCTAAAGTGGACCTCGTGCACCAAGAGAGTGATGTGTATTCAAAGCCAGAAAGTGGAGACAGGAGAGCAGAGTGATGATGAGTGAGACACCAACCACAAGATGGCACACTTCACGAACTGAGCATGATCAGAAGGAGGCGTTGTGGTGATGAGTTCATCCCTTTGCAGTCATACAGTCATAGAACTGTAGGGCTTATTGGGACCTCAAGAGTTCATCTAGTTCATCCTTTTGCCCTGAGGTAGGACCAAAGGTGTTTGGCTAACCTGTTCTTAAAAACCTCCAATGACCTGCCGTGGTAACCTAATCATGAGCTTAATTATTTTTAGTTAGAAAGTTTTTCCTAATATCTAACCTCAATCTCCCTTGCTGCTAATTAAGCCCATTACTTCTTGTCCTACCCTCAGTGAACACAGAAGAGGTCATTATCCTCTCTCAGGGGAATATGGAGAAGAAAAGGGCAGATGCTCAGCATAGAAGAGGGGAAAGCATTGTTTAAGAATCAGGGAACATACATGAAAGAACAAAACAGAGTGGGAGAAGGACACAAAGGGATCCATAGGTGGGGAGGATTCAGCAGTGCATAGGGAATGACAGAGACAGAGTAGGGGTGCAAACGTGTGGGTGGTCTTGAAAGTGAGGCTACAGAGTATGAACTTGATGTGGAAACAGAGAAAGAAGTAGAAGGGCTTTGAAGGGTGGGAAATGTGGTCAAAAATGTAGAGGGTGAGAACTCTCCGCATTTGAAATAAGCTGATCTGCATAGCAATCAGTGAGGCTGGTGATATATGCATACAAGGTGATATATGCATACAGGAAAAGACTAATACTTCCAACCTCACCTTGGTACCATGTCTCCCTGGTGCCCCTGGCGGACCCTGAAAGACAAAGGAACTGGTCTTTACAAGAATGAAAAGGCATGTGTGCACACACGGAGGGTGTGGGAACACACTGCACATTCTTGATAGGAAGATAAACTACTGACCATTGGGCCCCGTCGGCCCTGCTTAATATGTGATATGTCAGGCGATGGTCCAATGGGTCCCATTGATCCTCTAGGACCTGGATGGCCTGGAGATCCAGGTGAGCCAGGCAATCCTGGACTTCCTTTTGGTCCTGGGGCCCCTATAAATTAAAAAGTGACCCAGTGAAGGTTACTACCCAGTTAGAAACTTTCCATTAGTATATCAATGTAAGCGGCAAAGTATACAATTATCCTAATGGATTCCCCTTTTCCTTTCTCACTTTTCTGTAGGATAATACTTGACTGAATAGCTGCAGTAATTCCACAAAACCAAAACTCAGCACTAAGGCAGTCAGTAACAACATTAGTCACAGCAACAGCACCTTTCTTCACTTTCATCCCAGGAGCTCCCCATGCTTCACAAACATTAATTAAGGAAACCTCATGAAAAGAGCTAAACTGCAACTGCTATCAGACGGAAAGTCAGGGATATCAAGAATGGAAAATTAAGAGAAATGCAGAAATTTCTCAATACTAACACAATATAGAGTAGAAAGGCAATTTAAATTAAAGAAAACCCTCTTGTAAAAAAAAAGCATCAGGCAACTTGCAGCAATGGTATTTTTAAGGCTCATCACGGGAAACATAGAAATAATGACTTTTATGTTCAGTCCACTTTTACTGGTGATGTGTTGCATCTTTCTTCTACCTGATACATGAGCAGAAACATGTCTATTTCTATTCCGCTTCTTTTACTCATTGGCCAGGAGGTAGCTGTTGACTCAGTACAAAATATACTTGTAAAAGGTGAAGACAGACAAATAATATATATATAGGTCAAGAGAAACATTGCCTTTCTTTGCCTCTCACAAGTAGACATCATGTCTGAAACAAACAATGTTCAAATAATAAGTAACACTAAAGTGGTAACTGGCTGAATTGCTTTATCTCAGCTGATGATGCATTCTTCTTCGCAATGCTTGGACATGAAAGTAACAAGAAATGCAAGTCCAACTGTGAGTTGTAAAAAAGAACTAAAAATGTTAAGACTAGGATTTGCAACTGCCACTGATTTGTTGAAAATCCCAGTCTATTTGTTTACTAATCACACAGAGGATAGATTAGCAAAGATGGTTTTCAACTAGCAAAAGATAATTCTACAGTACCTTGGACAGCGCAGGTCATTGAGAAACTAGATGGAAGAAGTGTAGAGATTAGAGTTTAAGCATTGTTCAGAACGATTTCAAGAAGATAATAAACAGTGCATTGCAGTCAGAGTCGTAGCCAGAAGAAGGGAATAAAACGATACTGTCTTTGCACTGGTGAAATACTGTAGACTGAAAACACTCTCCACCAAAAAAATAGAGCACAGATCTCTTTTACTTAGAGAATAAAAGAGAGAGTAATGACAGGAATCAATTAAGTAGATATGAAATCAAACTAAGGATCAAAGCTAGAGCTCTGCAAAACTTCTTAATGAAACCCAGAACCAGATAAAATTATCTTGGGTTTGTTACTAATCCAAAATTTGACTGAAATTAATCAAAGTTAATGAACCTTTTAGCATATTTGACCTTAGCTTGAAGATGTCAGGGCTGAACTACAGTTTTATAAACTCTGTGGTTTCTCATGGTTTCAACCCCAAATGAGATAAAATGCAGTTTTAGTTGGTGTCAATGGAGTTTTGTTTTTGTTTTACAATTAATTTGAATCCAAAAATCAGCTCTAAATCAATTAATGAATACATGCATAAATATCATTAACAGGTTTGTTTGATCCCTTGCAAATTGAAAGCACATTTCCTATTGTTCTAATGAGAATGGGCTAAAGTAACAGGCATTTTTGAAATGAGGTGAGGACTGGTTCAGGCTGGGTTACAAAAATAAGAAATGGCGACTAAAATATGGGAGACCCCAAGAAGAAATGGAAAAAACATCTATAGGACTAGTATGCTTTTTGTTGTGAGGAAATGTTTGAGGAAGAGAATTTGGGAAAGATCGAGAAGGCACTGTCAGATTGTGATGTGATCGGCAGAGAAACCCAAATCTAAAAGAAAAACGTTGCACTCTTAGAATTATATTAAATTAAAAGCTTTTTGTTCATAATACTATTTTATATTTGATTTCTTCTGGTTTGCATCTTACCTGCAGGGCCTGGATGTCCTGGTTGCCCAGGGGGGCCTGGTATATATGCATTAGATGCAAGCACTTTTTCACCAGTGATTTGCTTGCTAAGGTCCGCAGCGATGTTTGGTAATAAAGCAACCTGAGTAGGGGGGAAAGAGAAAGGGTTGTAGATCCACAATAGTTCCACAGGTTCAATTACAATTCTTGTTAAGTTTTTCTGGAAACAAATATCAGAGGGGTAGCTGTGTTAGTCTGTATCTGCAAAAACAAAACAAAACAAAACTCAAGGAGTCCCATGGCACCTTAAAGACTGAGGGTATGTCTACACTACAAAGTTAATTCGAACTAACAGACGTTAGTTCGAATTAACTTTCATAGGCGCTACACATACAAACTGCTAGTTCAAACTTAATTCGAACTAGCGGAGCACTTAATTCGAACTAGGTAAACCTCATTCTACGAGGACTAACGCCTAGTTCAAATTAACTAGTTCAAATTAAGGGCTGTGTAGCCACTTAATTCGAACTAGTGGGAGGCTAGCCCTCCCCAGCTTTCCCTGGTGGCCACTCTGGGCACCACCAGGGAAACTCATCTGCCCCCCTCCCGGCCCCGGAGCCCTTAAAGGGGCATGGGCTGGCTATGGTGCCCGTGCCAGGTGCAAGCCTGCCAGCACCCAGCCAGCAGACCCTGCACCTGGCACGGCTTGAGCCAGCCACCCGCTGCCACCCAGCCCTCCACCTCTTCCCGGGACCAGGCTGGCGGCTCCCGGGAGCCTGCCCAGGTCCACAAGAGGCGGGTGCCCACCTGGTCTAGTGCAGACATCGTGGACCTCATCCATGACCTCCGCACTAGGCACAGGAAAGCGGGCGTCTAGGGCAGGAGAGCTGCCAGCCTGGCCACCCAGGAGCAGGTTGGCATGAAAATCAAGGTGGTCCACTGAGACCCCCGACCCTGAGCCCTGAGCTTAGAATGGCCGTCCTGGGTCAGACCAAAGGTCCATCTAGCCCAGTAGCCTGTCTGCCGACAGCGGCCAACCCTAGGAATCCTGGAGGGGATGGACCGAAGACAGTGACCAAGCCATTTGTCTCGTGCCATCCATCTCCAGCCTTCCACAAACAGAGGCCAGGGACACCATTCCTACCCCCTGGCTAATACCACTCCATGGACCCAACCTCCATGACTTTGTCTCACTTCTCTTTAAACTCTGTTCTAGTTCTAGCCTTCACAGCCTCCTGCAGCAAGGAGTTCCACAGGTTGACTATTTGCTTTGTGAAGAAGAACTTTCTGTTATTAGTTTGAAGCCTGCTACCCATTCATTTCATTTGGTGTCCTTTAGTCCTTCTATTATGGGAACTAATGAAGAACTTTTCTTTATGCACCCTCTCCACACCACTCCTGCTTTTATAGACCTCTATCATATCCCCCCTCCGTCTCCTCTTTTCTAAGCTGAGAAGTCCCAGTCTCTTTAGCCTCTCTTCATATGGGACCTGTTCCAAACCCCTGACCATTTTAATTGCCCTCCCCTCTCCCACCCTCTCTTTTCCCCTCTCCCACCTTCTTTTCCCAGTCTCCCCGAGTTTTGTTCAATAAAGAGAGTTTCTATTTTTGAACACACTTGTCCTTTATTTTGTACATCAGGAAGGGGGGCTAGGGAGGGTAAGTGGAAGGAGGTGAGGGAGGAATGGGGTACGAGCCCCCGATGGGGAGGACTGGGCTGGCTCTGCGGGCTCTTTGGGGTGGAAACTCTCCTGAAGCCCCTTGATTGACCCCCCCCCCCTCTGGATGGCAGCCTGCGGCAAGTGCAGCCGGGCTGATGGCCAAGTGCTGTGATGTGCCGAGTGTGGGCACTCAGGGCTCTCCAAGCCAGGACTGCTTTGCAAGCGGGGAACCCCTGAGAACTGTGTGTCTGGGATGGGGGTTGGGTTCCTTTAAGCACAGCCCTCGGCTAGAGGCAGCAGTTCCATGCTCTAAGTCCTAATCTGATGCCCTGCCGGCACTGCTTCCGGCCATCCTTAACCTCAGTTCAGGGTCCACTCAGTGTGGACATGCTAGTTTGAATAGCAAAACGCTAATTCAAACTAGTTTTTAAGTCTAGATGCGCTAATTCGAATGATCTTAGTTCGAATTAACTAATTCGAACTAAGTTAGTTTGAATTAGTGCTGTAGTGTAGACATACCCTAACTGATTTATCTGGGCATAAGCTTTTGTGGGTAAAAACCTGATGCACTGGCATCTGACAAAGTGGATTGTACCCATGAACACATAAATCAGTTGGTCTTTAAGGTGCCACAGGATTCCTTGTTGTATCTGGCAACAATCTGAATGGAACTTTAAAGGTGCCAGTGAAGATGGAGTATTTATTACTGAGATTCTCACTATTATATTGTGGCAGTTCCCAAAGGCTCTATCAGGTTTGGGGTTCCCTTGTGCTAACAGCTATAAGGACACAACCCAAGACATAGTTCTCTGCTTCAAGGTACTTACAGTACAAGGCCTTAGTCCTGCAATGGACACCAAAAGGCAGTCGGGTATGGTAAGGTGCAAACTCACTGATAACTATAGGGCTCTGTATGGGCACTGTCATTTGCTCATGCGGTGGCCAGTGCAAGGTCAGGGTTTATTTTAGGACAACACCCAACAAGTGGGTGCAGCAATGATCCGGAAGGGCTGACAGAAGGGAGAGGGCTACTGCAATAAGTTCTGATGGCTACTCAGCCCGGCAATGGGCATTGCTTGATGGTCCCAAATCACTTGCAACATTAAAAAAAGTGAATAATTTAAAATATTCTCTATCAAACCATAACCCTGTTGAAGTGACTCCTCAGCTGGAGGGGGGTAGCACAGGTGGTGGCTCAGAGTACAAACCTGTCCAAAGGTCCGGGGCATGTACTTAGGCAGCTACTCTAAGCTGCCATGCCATCCCCTGCTTATATTGCTACTTTCAGCACTAGCTAGAACAGAACTAGCATGTGTTCTTCTCAGGAAGGGCCCTCCCAGACACACCCCATGAGTCAGCCTTCCAGTCCCCCAAACAGCTCATAGGGCTCAGAATGGCTGACCCCATCAGGCTTCAGAGGCTGTACAAGGGCCGTTTCCTAATGCTGCTGGAAGGAGGCTGTTGAGACTATTTGGGCCCTAAGGACTGATCAATTGAGCAGCCAGGGCATAGGTAGGCTTCCTCACTGCTGGTAGCCGCCACTGCTGCTGTTGAGTTTTTCCTTCCTGAAGGTGGCTGGGGCCTTCTGAAAGGACCACTTCCTCCACCCCACCCATGAAATTCTGTGGAGGAGTCCAAATGATGTGGGGCTGCTGGAAGGGACAAGAAACTAGGGGGGAGAGGAGGCAGAGGAACTGAGTGGGAGAAGGAAGGCAACTGGGTAGCAGGTTTAAAACTAATAAAAGAAAGTTCTTCTTCACACAACGTGTAGTCAACCTGTGGAACTCCTTGCCAGAGGAGGCTGTGAAGGCTACGACTATAATAGAGTTTAAAGAGAAGCTAGATAATTTCATGGAGGTTAGGTCCATAAAAGGCTATTAGCCAGGGGATAAAATGGTGTCCTTGGCCTCTGTTTGTCAGAGGCTGGACAGGGATGGCAGGAGACAAATCGCTTGATCATTGTCTTCGGTCCACCCTCTCTGGGGCACCTGGTGCTGGCCACTGTCGGCAGACAGGATACTGGGCTAGATGGACCTTTGGTCTGACCCAGTACAACCGTTCTGATGTTCTTATGTAACTCAGTTAGATCCTTCTTTCTGCTCCTTGGATGGTTTTGTAGAGGTAGCACTCTCCTCTAACTTTCACCCACAGGTGTAGGAGATCCCAGAAGCAGGAAAGAGGAATTCTAGGTAATGATTCCGGCCCAAATGATCATTTATCCAATAGGGAGAGACCAATGGTATTTACTTTGAAAGGTGGGGAACAATGCAAATGGGGAGCATGTAAAAAAGTAATGACAAAATTTTTTAAACTGCATGAAGTCTCATGAGGAAATATCTCTCCTTCACTGCCTGCATTATATCTCTTCCTTTCCATCTTCCTCCATTGTTCTTTTAACCAAACGACTGTGGGATTTAACTCAGAAAAGTGCTTTGGATATGCTCAGCAGGAAAGTTGCTAAGCAAAACAAAGTTGGACTGTATGAGGAGATGCGCGCTGCTTATCTCAAGTGCTGTCATCCTTGCCTAGATAAGAACATTTAACAATGAAATGTTTTTAAAGATATTATGAAAACCTGCTGTCTCCCAAAAATTGTCCTATAGGAGACAACAATCATCTCTACTGATTTGCAGATAAGAAAGTTACTAGCTGAGAGTGACCATAAGTGGAGTTAGGAATTTTGCTCGGCCAAACAGAATTTAAGGATTATTTTATAGGTATGTGGGGCAAATTCATTTCTGGGGCAACTCTGCTGACCTCCTGGATGAATTTCACCCTTTGGTTATTTTCAGTGTTCCACAGCAGCTAGTTGCCAAATATGGCAGCTGGGCTGGCTGGTTGCCAAAGGCTTTTCTTTCACTGCAGAGCTAACGCAGGTTCCTTTATGGGTGTTGTCCTTAATCTAGCTCCTGTCTACACACAAAACCTCTCAGTTGTGTGTGGTGGTGCTTTATACCTCAGCTACCTGGTCTGTTCTGGGGCACAGGCTAAAAATCAAGTGCTGCTTACACTCTGGGAATGGGGTGATGTTCAGTGGTCAGGCGGGAAAGCTATTCCCAAGGAGTCCCAGAACAAGCGCAGATGCTGATAGGGCTCTGAAGCTCAGATGTCCAGCAGAGGTTCTGAGGGACCCTCACAAAAGACACTCTTTATGCTTTATTGGGCCCTTCGTACTTTTATTCTTTGCTTTAAATTAAAGTATTGGCACTTCCCTAATCAATTCATGTGTAGCTTGCAGGTGTGCCAGCTGTTTACCCAAGGGATCTCCAGAGCCAAAAGGATGAGTTGCCCCAGCTTGAGCTAAATAATAAGGCTCTGTGAGAGGAGGTCTGTAACTGAGCCCCAGCTTTAATGGACTAAGCATAAGAGTGACTCATAACACACACTGATCAGTGGGTTTTACAAGCTCCATTTCTTGACCCTGTGATCTCTCTTGGGCTATGTCTACACTCGCGGCTTCTTGCACGAGTAATATGCAAATGAGGCAAAGTGTGGAATATCGCTGAGCCTCACTTGCATACCTAATGAGCCACCATTTTTTTCAGAAGAGGCTCTTGCACAAGAAGGAGTGTCTACACTGCCCCTTCTTGCAGAAGAAAAACCCTCTTGCGCAATGCCATTCTTCCTGAAAAGTAATAGGTGTAATGGCATTGTGCAAGAGGGTTTTTCTTGCGCAAGAAGGGGCAGTGTAGGTGCTCCTTCTTGCGCAAGAGCCTCTTTTGAAAAAAATGATGGCTCATTAGGTATGCAAATGAGGCTCAGCGATATTCCACGCTTAGCCTCATTTGCATATTAGTCACGCAAGAAGCCGTGCGTGTAGACATAGCCATAGTGTGTAAGCCGGGTCATGCTACCATTTGGCTAGGATGCATAAAAGAACCATCTAAATGCTCATGAAGCAACAGCAGTAACACTGTAAAATGAAATTCTTCTCTTTATGTGGGTATAAAACCAATGCCCCAGCACATTTTTGGGGCTACATGCTGCCAAAGATGCCATTTTCAGACTCAGAGATAGAACAAAGTCTTGTCTGCTTGCGATCATTAACATTTTCCAAGCACTTTTGGCAGGAGGGTTCTAGGTGTCTTAGAACTAATGTCTCTATACATTAAACTAGAAAGTAAAATTCTGTCAATCTCAAGTTTCACCTGGACTAAGCAGCTGTGTAGCATTTATAAGCACTGTTGAAAAGCATGGAATGCTTTACCCCATTGACGGCCACATCTGAGTGATGGATTAATTAATTTCCCCTTGATAGTTTTATTTCAGTTTGTGGCCTGGAGGTTACTTTGGGCTCTTTCAGGATCCCAACTGCTATATAAATGCCACTCATTATAGTCATTACAATGACCAATTCTTCAGTTTATGTTCTGAACAGACAGGAATCAATATGTGTAACTGCAAAGGATTGACATGAATAGAATATAAAAACGTCTTCTGTTGCTCGGGTAAAATGAAATGACCTGTACTGTCAACAAGCCTGTTTATTAAGTAATTTATTAAGTAAAAAAATTCACATATCTGCAAAGCCAGCATACACACATGCCTCCCCAATGAGTCAGCTGGAACTGAGACACATGCACTAAACATGTCAAGTAATTGAGTCCCGGGTCTAGCTCATTATCTTTTATATCTCCGAGCCAGAAACTGCCTATCGTACACATTGTTGCCAAACCATGTGTTTTTAATGTTGACTGTTGTACTCTTAGGGATTAACTACACTTATTGACCTAATTCATATTTCACTTTCTGGATGGACTGGGATACTTGTCTAAAATGACCGTGGCTTTCTCCATCCATAATTCAAAATCCAAGCTTTTTTCACAACCTGCCATTTTCTTTGGGGGATGGTGTGTGCGTAAAGATTTGTGTGGATAGATTTTTAGGGAATGGCGGTGCTAGAAACAGGGTCCTCCCACCATCAGTGTTTCATGTTACATATTGTAGCTCTGAGGAGTTCCTATGAAAACTGTAGGAGTTGACTTTGACTGGGCTATGTGTAACACTGATTTCTAATAAAGATGTTTATATATGTCTGGGTGAGCAGACGTGCATGAGGTACAATCTTGCACTGATTCCAAGCACTGGATTTCTGACTGGATATATTTTAATACATTTGCATGCTAGACATCCTTAGTCTAGTTCATCAGCTTGCTTGCCCCAGTTTCACTGGAACTATCTTGAATGCTGATAGTTCAGGGTTAGCACAACTTTGCAGTCAGGAAGAATGTTGCACTAGTACATCATGATAACATCAAACCCCACTGGAGAAACCATTCAAGATGGCATCTCTATCTTGATCCCAACTTTTTGGCTCTGCCATCTGTGATACATTCAACTAGAGGCGGAGGCATTAACAGCAACCTAGATAGTCAGGGCTTCTGCTAGAAATCTTTGTTTCCTGTTTGCTTACCTTTCCTTCCATGCATGGCTGCCTTATTTTTGTGTAATTCTAAGTCCAGAAAGTCACTACTGATCAGCCAGCATGGTTTGCCATAGACAAGACTTAATCACTAATGGAAATAAGCACACAAGCTTAAGTGTTTGCATACCCCCCAAATCTGAAATCAGGATACTTCGTAAGGATTTGATGTGAGGTTTCGCCACTGGAAACATATACCTGGGTAATCAGCCTATTCAGAGAGACCTATTTCCTGTAAATAATTGCACAAAGTAGCACTTAGTCAAAGGACTTGTCATTTTCTTTCTTCTTTTTTCCCAACAAGAATTGCTATCTGTTGTCACTAAATTAATATTACCTTAGATGAGAGTTGGTTGGAAAATGGAATTTCTATGGGAAACTGAAACAATTTAAAACTTGCTGTTCTGCATCGGAAAGAAAAGCTAAAATTTCCAACTTTCCCACAACAGAACTGCCTAAAATTTTCCTCCTAAACCATCAACATATTTTGTTCCAATAATGTCAAATTACACAATAGCAATAATACATTAAAATTATAATATTCTAATATGAAAGTTTAAAGAAAATAAAATTAAATAGAAAAGCCCAAATGAATTTTTTTACCTTACCAAAATGTAAGGAGAAAGTAAAAATGAATCACTAAGACCTCCTTCCACCAACATGTAGCTGAAATGGACATGTTTCTGCAAATATTTCACTTTTCACAAAACCACATTTGTACTGGTTATCCATGTTCAAAGTTCTGTGCAGGCTTGAGCCCTAAATGTTGTGTATTTAGAAGGAATTATGGGGGAAGAGGAGAAATGATGCAGTTCATCAATACAGCTGGGTTCAAACCCTTATAAGGGTTTCAACTGGATTTCATGATCTTATCCTAGTCCCTGTTGGCCATCTGTCCATATCCCAAAGCTACCACTGATTCTGATATGATGAGCAATCTGTTCAGACCAGGTTGGTGGAATAGCTGCCACTGCCATTCATACATGATTTAAAACCCTTTAACAATACATTTCATGAACACAAGCCTGACCTGTATGATGATTCATCAACACTAGTATGTTTAAAGTTAAGAAGAACTGTGGATATATTTAGTGTCCAATTTATGCTTTTAAAATGTATCACGTAAAGAGGTGAGTGACAAAACATTTGTACCTTTTGCTTTAGCTGTAAAACCGTCTGCTTTATCTGGTGAAATTCCTTACAAGAAGCACAACATGTTCCTGCTTTCACGATGTTGTCAGACTTCTCAGAAAGCCCGGCTAAAATTAAAACAATTTCCAATATATTTTAAAAAGGCAGAAAATCCAAGAAAAGAAATCAATTCAGTAATTGTAAAAGCTACTGTGCCACAGAACAGCCTTTGAGGTTTTTATAGTACCCTATAGTGTGAAAGGAAAAGAGGCTCATGCCATTGCCATAACTTTGCAATTATGAATCACGATGTAAGGCAAAGCAATTTCACAGGGGTGGTGTAGGCCACATTTTAAAGGCAGCTGTTTCCAGTTAACAGTCCTTAATGTCTTTTTTCCTCTTTTATATTTGAAAATGTTTACACTTGTACGTTTATCTATGCATTGACACTAGACCAGCCCCACAGATCTGAAATGATTTACAATTCCCTCCAAAGCCACTTTTCATACATTGTAAATTACAATCAAATCCCATGCAACATGACACTCTTATTCAATTTGCACAAAACTGTTCTTCATCAACACTGACTATTCTGCTGTGCAATGGAATTGCAAGAGTGAACAAGGCTGGGATTGGGACTTTTACTAAAGGTTACAGCCAAGTTAGAGGAAAAGTCACTATAATTGTTAGGTATGTTGGACTGAATCTGTTGTGGAATTTGAAGAATAACCTGAAAATAAACATTGCAACCTTATTTTTGTTGGCTTCACACAGAGCTAATCACTTTAGCTTCACAAACAAACAAATATCCTTGTAATAGTTGTCCCACATGTGTAATGATCATTCACAAGAGCCAAAAGTAGGGCTCAAACTCTGGACCTTCAGAATCATGGAACAGACTTCCACTACTTGAAATAATGGAGGAACTCTAATAGTAATATCTGGCTGTTTGTCTCTAAACACACGCACAATAGAAGATTTACCTGGCATTGGTCAGGTCCTTAACTCAAATAATTTTTGTTTTACTATCTCAAGTATATAGTAGATATGCGGCAAGTTTTTGCCAGCAGATGGCTCCCTAATTCACAAAATAAGATCCCCGTTGCTCAGGTCCTTAACTGAATTATTTTTTGTTTTTCTTCATTTAAATCATTGCTCTGGGGATGAGAGGTTCAGTATGCATGCTTCCCCAGGGAGAGAGGACTACTCCAGCCCTCTCTCACTGCAACAGCTTGCAGCCAGGTAAGAAGCATCTGTCCAGGGCTGCTGCAGCTCCAGCAGGCACAGCTGGGGGAAGGGTGCATGTCCCCTGGCTAGGGCAGGTGCAGGTTCATCTGCCCCCTGCGCTCTCCAGCCAGAGTGAGGAATGCAGCAAACTATGTACTTCCCCCTGGGTCCCTGATGAAGGGGAACAGCCAGCAATATCCCCATATGAATAGGGGGGAGAGGGAGGAACTTCAGCCCTCTCTTCTGCCCTCCCTAAAAGGTACCTGGTGAGTGGGAGGACACCTCCAGCCAGCCCCTTTCATCTACCTGCTGATTCTATCTCTTTTCTGTGTGGTTTTCTGAGAAGCAATGCCATTCCAGGCACATCCCATTTTCCTGACCCAACCCTGACCTTTCAGTTATGATGAGAGAAAGCTGCATACCAAATTTGGTCATCGCAGCTCTTACCATTTAGGAGTTCTTGAACAGACAGAGAAACAGACTCATGCACAGACACACTTTCTCAAATACATAGCATATCTACTGGGTCCAATGTAGAAAAATTCACATTATTCCCCTTTGTTCAAATTTCATTCCGTTCTTCTGCAATTCTTAAGGACACAATCCTGTCACAAAAGATTCTGTGACTTTCTGGGACCTCCACGACTTCCTCTGGGCCAAGGCTGGAGCAGCAGCCCTGAAAGCAGCTGACTCATGGCCTGGCTTGGGCTACTGAACAACTGACCAGTGGACACTCACATACTTATCAAGTGGCTCATCTAACAATCACTATAGTCAATAGGAATGTTTACACTGATTGCAGTGAGCATTGGAACTTACCTCAAATTCTCGTTTGAATTTTAGTCAGTCTTTTTGGGCCTGAAATACCAGACTCTGTTGTGAGCTTTTCATTGTACAGTGCTAAGAGTTTACAAACTGATAATTTGATCCTGTATAACACAGGCCATAAAATTCACACAGTATCTCCTACACTGAGTCCAATAATATGTGCTTAGCTAAAGCCTATCTTTGAGAAACACACCTAGTTTTGGTCTGCAGACATCAAGAGAAGGTGACTTCATCATCTCCCTTGGTATTTTTTCCATTTTACTGTCAGAAATTTGTTCCTGAGTTCCAATTTTAATGTGTCTAATTTTAATGCCCAGCCATTGGTTCTTGTTATGCTTTTCTCTGCTAGATTAAAGAGCCCTTCAATACCCAACGTTTTGCCCCTGTGAAGGTACTTATACACAGAAATCAAGTCACTTCTTGATTTTCTTTTTTTGATCAGCTAAACAGTTTGCATTCTTAAAACTTTCCCAGTAAGGCATTTTTCTCCAGACCTCAAATTCTGTATCCTCTCCCAATTTTTGAACATCTTTTAAAAAATGTGAATATTTTGGCGCTTGCATTTCTAAACAAAAGCAGGCATTACAGAGGCATGCATCTTTGTTAAAATAAAATGCATAATTAGGCTTGTTTGCTTTCAAATGTCAGCAAAAATGTTGATTTGGAACCAGTATTAAACCAAAGTCCCTTTCAATTTTTATTTTATCCCAATGAGTTCACCCCATCACCCCAGATGATTGGAATGTGTTGAGAAATATTGCTGAAAGCAACAGTCATAGAGGGAAAAAATGCCAGATTTCTTGGCTGTCTTTAAACCCTATTCAATCCCATTGGAATCAGTGGGATTGAGTGGCATGTAAGAAACACTGAATTTACTCCTAGTTCTAATATATAATTCAGTTCATCTGATGTGGAGCAAAGGCCAGTGCATCAACAAAACATGGTTATAATAGTTGACTGCAACCATCAGTGGTCAAATAGTTGGACGGGACCATGCTGCAGAGAATTGTGTGAATCCAATTAGATCCATTAGTTTCTGTGGACATCAGAATACAGCCTAATGCCCTGTTGAGAACAAGGATAAGATATCCCCCTACATCTGCTTCCCAGCTTGTGCAAGGCAGGATTCCCCTAACTTTCACTGAGGGAGGTGAGCTTCTGACCATGAAAATGATCATCTATCACTGCCTTCTTTATACACCATCTAACCCCTGATGTCAGATCCAGAATGGTTCCATTTCTGAACAGAACCAGAATCCATTTGGGTCACTGGTCAGGGATGCAATGAGACAGTTATCATTGGTCTAGATGCTGCATTCAGGCGGAGGAAGTCTTGGTGAGCCCCTGAGCTCACCAACACTTCAGCTGGATGTTTAAACAAATTGTTTTCATTGTATAAAACCTGAATGTGGGGGCTAAATTACTTGACAGAGTCCCTTTGAACCTGTCCCATCTTACAGGGCCTCCGACAGTACAAACAATTAAATCCAGCTCACATGATGTTTTGTTGGCCTTATTTGGAGCCTTTTACCTAGTTACTGGTGAGCCCTGCAGCTGCTATTGATAAGAAAACTGCTTGGAGAGGCAGTATGTTTCCTTAGCATATGCTTGAAGTCATGAGCTTGCTTATGCTGGAAGAGAGAGAGAGAGATACTGCCAGGAGGAGATCTCTACAGGGAGCTGTTCTGAATGCATTCTTTGCACAGAGATTGTTTAGCTTATCATCTGTGTTGTATTATCTGAGCTCAGGCTGCCGAGAAGGTTTCATTTGTGCTCTTCTGAGCGTGTAACTGTGTTTACTCTGCAATAGGAAAAATGATTATTGAAGCATCAAGGATGCTGCTCATTTTAGTGCCCAATGCACAAATCCACAACATGTTTAATCCAAGCCACTTACAGTAGGATAGGGCCAAAGAGTGTAATTCTTCTGGCATTACAGAGTAAACACATTATTATTAACTCTCCGGGTCAGGTATGTTATATCTGGAATTAGAGTGAAAGGTCAGATAGTTGAATGTTTTTATGTTGTCTCAGATAAAATATTATCAGAAAATCTACCTCAGTGTTCCAGCGACCAGTATAATAATGTGATCCTACAGTTGCTCTCTATCATATTATTACAACTTAGATGTGTTGCTGTTTTATAATAGTGCAGGAACTTACATTTACCACAAGGTGGCACATAATTTATAGATCTCAAAGTCTAGGTCTGCTGCTGAAAATCCTGTTCTGCATACTGACCAGTAATTGGCTGGCTAGTGTACGTAATAAACAATAGTTTGGGTCCAGTTCTGCTCTCATTTACATCTGAAATCTGTGAAATTATTCTCTGTGTAAAAAAGCAGAAAGTAGCTCTCAGGTTCTGTATGCTGACTTTCCAACTGCTGCTGGTAATTGTTCGAGTGATGGAGTCCTATGCCACACAGAAACATGGATTATAATGAAAAGAAAATTGTGTTACAAACTGCTGTTTCCAGACAGTTAACAAATGCCTAGACTATTTTGAACAGTCAGAAATCCTGAATGCTAGCAGCATTCCTCTGTCAGAAAGTTTGAACTACAGAGAAAATGTTAATTATGAAAATATTTGCAAGGGGATTAGTTACAACACACATGTTTTGTTAACGACATCTTTAGAAATAAAAATTTAAAATATCTGAAAGCTACAAAGACCAAGCACTGGTTACTGGGGTACGCTAACTTCATATTTTCAAAGGGACAAATATAAGTAACAAAATGTTTGTGCCTATTATCCAGCTGCAGTTTGGAAGAGTCAGCGGTATAAAATGTACTTTCAGTCATAAATAGGTGAAGCAAACATAACCTATTATTCATCAAAAGATGTTTGCACTTTCTTTCCTCTGTTACTAATGGTATATATGTGTGTTTAATTTAAACTACCCCAAACTTTATTATTTTAAAAGCACTGGAGATGACCAACATTTAATATTCGTCTTATATTTGGCACACATTTATACTTAATACAGTTATTCAAATTAAACAAAACAAAAAAGTTCAACATTTTATATTTATTGGATCAAATGCCAATCTCTGTTACAACAGTGCCATTAAATTAACTTCAGTTCCATGGAATTAAAAAACTCAAGAGTTGCAGATGGAATGTGGCTTGCTGATTTAGATTTTTTTTAAATATAAATTGAATCTCCAGGTTTGATGTAGGTGTGTGCCTGAAAGTTAAAAAGTTCTAATATTGGGCCATATGCTAATCTCATTGGCATCATTGTAAATACAGACTAAATATACTTAAGCAATTTTGGATTTAAATAAATCAGAATCTGGCTCATTTTCCTCTAAGTGAGATCCCACACTGGACCAACTTTTATTCTACGTTTCTATATTTAAATTGGATTTGGCTTATTGTTAGTGTGTTAGTTGCAAGTATTTTATGTGCATCAGAAAAAGTGGTATAACTTAAGTAATAAGAGCAAGTTCCATTATTCAATCACTCTAACCCTCGAGGGAAAATATTTTCCACATCCTTTAAAATATTAGCTTTTCACTTGCATTCCTCTCACATGCAGACATGACAGTTCATTTAGTGCTAATTACAGGGAGAAGGTGCTTCCAGAATAAGTCCTGGGAACTCAAGAATACAGTATGTCGGGGCAGTAAAAGGTTAGGTTCACATGATTTTTTTACATTGTTATACAATGGCCTAGCTGATGAGAAACTTGATTTGCTGTGAATGTAAAATATTTGTATGAACATTATATCAAGACCACCTGAATGAGGAATGCATATCTAACTGTTTGGATCGCATCTTGAGACAATACCTGATTAACTCCTCACATGGTTAAAGGAGAGGAAATCACCAAGAGAGTCTCCTACTGGGGTTTTCTTTCCAAATATCCCATTAGTCAGAGGGTGGTGTGTTTTGCTCTCCTGCAGAACAGACAATGAGATGCTGGTCCCAAAACACTGCTGAGCCCCTGAGTTGATCAATGGGAGGCCAGAGCCATCCATGTGAGATTTCTAGAAAATGACTGTCCCCAAGAGCACCATGGACAGAGGACTATAGAATGATGGTACAGTCTTTAGATACCTCACTTGCTTTTTAGTAATCGAAGTCAATTGACTGAATTCAGTTCTGTTACACCAGTGCACCTGAATTTGGCATTGGATGCAGTACATTTCCATAGCTCCTTCTCTATGGTGGGTCAGTTGTAGTAGGCTGTCTTTGCCCCACGATACTAGTGCATGCTAGTACATACCTTTGTCTCCTTTGGTGCAAGTCCTCCCATCATCTTCCCGGATATAACCTTCATGACATTCACATCTGTAACTGCCCATGGTGTTGACACAGATTTGGGAGCAGAGAGTCTCATTGCTTGTGGCACACTCATCGATGTCTGAAGTCAAACATATGTTGAGAATCCCCCCAAAATCACAGAGGTTCAGAGATCAAATAAGATAGTTTCCTTAAGGGTTCCATTATCATAAGAGCTTCTGAATGGATGGTCAAATAGCTACAGAACTTCAGGGAGCCTACAGCTTCACACCAATTGCATTATAATTGTTAACATGCATGGCCCTTTACCCATGACAACCACTTGACAGGCTTTTGAATCAAAACTTGACCCTGCAAACCTTGTCTCACATAAGTACTCACCCATGCAAGATGGTGCTACTGAGTCAGAGGGGGGTGGTATAAGTTCCTGAATATAAGAACCTCAGAGGCTTCCTTTCATAGGTAAACATAATTTATGTGGTTTTCAGTTTAAGGCAAGATTCATGCCCCTATTCTATTGCCAAAGACCTTGAATGCTGCTTGGAGACTGCAAGGGGAGGTATTAACAAGGTGGGGTAGGGGGGGGGAGGGAACTTGTACAGCTCTTTAATAGCATAGTCATTCAAAAAAGAATGAAGGAAAATAAGAGGAAAGGATCTAGCACTATTCAACTTCCTTGAAACCAACTTCTAAAGTAACTTGAAATTCTTCAAGAAGTAGGACACATCCTTAACCAAAGATAAATGTGACATGTTCTTCATAACCCACCTAGGCAGTAGGGTTTCTCTCTGTTTCTATGTCTCTCCCGGTCATAGCGGTAGCCAGGATAACATGTACAAAGGACTCGTCCAAAGTTGTCTGTGCATTGCTGTTCACATGGAGCCTCTGCACACACATCATAGTCTAAAGAGAGAAAAGTGTGCTTAAGGGAAACATTGGTAGCAGGCCCATGAGTGTATACAACAACCATATGATTTCATATTGTATCTCATCTTATTATAGTGTTCATTAACAAAGTCCTGCTACATTATCACAGCAAATGGAAGAAACAAGTGACATTATCACATAATGTAACTAATGTTCTATTGTTGAGTTATTATTCTAAGTCACACCTCTTCTATAGGACTAATAATTTAAGAAAGGGGCACTTTTTTCTTTGTGTCTGTATACCACTTTGTACAATGACAGTACCTGCACAAATGAGGCTCCTAGATGCTTCAGAAAATAATTTAAAATGCTGCTTTGTTTACCCAGAATTAGTAATTATTCTCAGGGAAATATTTGTTTCATAAAAGTAATTTCCTTCTCTCCCCTCTTCTACCCAAATTCATATGTGACAGAAACAACAACTGCTGTGTAATATAATATACAATCGTTTCCAGATAATTCTGTGACTAACATATTGAGAAAACATTTCAGAAAGCAGTTAGTTAAAATGAACACAAAACCCAACCCTAATTCTCGAAGCAAAGAGCACATGGTAAATAAGGTGTCACTCTTTCTAATAATATAAATGTACAGATTGGAATCCGATGCTAACCATCTTGCCAGAGTACAGTGGAGTTTTCAGCTTGGACTAGCTGGCCGATTTAGGGGAGGTATAGGCTAAAGACCAAGTGAAGCTTTCATTCAGGCTGGTAACCATTCTCTTTGCTAAATCACACCAGTGATGCTAGTCAGCCAGTTTCTTCCCACAATGCCCCCCAGAAGCCCAGAACCACATACACGTTCCCCCCACAATTCCCTGGGAAAGTATCACAAAGCAGCCCATCTTAGCATAGCACTGTGATCTATGGGATATCCTCCCAGAAGTCCCAGTTACATATTCAGGTTAGTGCAGTACCAGAGTAATTCAAGTAGGTCTTTAGAGTCTGGATGCTAACACCTAGGCTGTGTCCAGACTCCATGCCTCCGTCGACGGAGGCATGTAGATTAGCGAGATCGGAAGAGGGAAATGAAGCCGCGATTAAAATAATCGCGGCTTCATTTAAATTTAAATAGCTGCCCCGATCTGCCGATCAGCTGTTTGTCGGCAGATCGGGAGAGTCTGGACGCGATGCCCCGACAAAGAAGCCTTTCTTCATCGACACAGGTAAACCTGGTTTCACGAGGCTTACCTGTGTCGATGAAGAAAGGCTTCTTTGTCGGGGCATCGCGTCCAGACTCTCCCGATCTGCCGACAAACAGCTGATCGGCAGATCGGGGCAGCCATTTAAATTTAAATGAAGCCGCGATTATTTTAATCGCGGCTTCATTTCCCTCTTCCGATCTCGCTAATCTACATGCCTCCGTCGACGGAGGCATGGAGTCTGGACACAGCCCTTGTGAGGCTAACCCGGGTGCCCAAGTTAAGTCTGCAGTAAAGACATTTTCTCACAGTGAAGGTTCATTAACTGGAGAAGAAGGGGAAACCGAGGCAGTGGCAGGGCCCGAAGCAAGTCTGGATAAACACTTCTTGCTATTAGAGTTTATATAAAAATTCATGACAGTGTTGCCTTATATAATTAAAAAAAACTTCTGAACATTTAATTCAGAGTTTATAAAAGGGGCAGTCCACCACTCTTAACCTTTTAAAACACTATTTTAAATTGTTGTATTATTTTGGCACCTAGGAGCTGTAATCTTGATCCAGGAACCTAATGTGTCAGGCACTGTACAAACACAGAACAAATAAAGACAGTCCCTGGACCCAAAACCAAAGAAAATCTGAAACTAAGTTAAATCTAAATGTTTTTGTCAACCTTCTGACAATCTTTGCTTATACACCATGCTTTCGAAATTGTTATTGATTGATTATTGAAGAAATATTTTGATTCACATTAGTAGCTAGCAGCCATCTTGTGCAATGCTGAATTTTCCAAAAGATCAAATGTAATAAAAAATTACTGATTGGGGGTCATAAAGGTTAAGCCTTACCATACTTTTGGGCTTAACTGCAATTTTCCCCTACTCCTGGTCTTCCTTGAGGGCAACCTCTTAAGGTCTTAGGCTTTGTGTGTCTACACAGCAAATTAACTATGTGAGGTTCTACACAGAGATTCCATTATTTCGAAATAATTTTGAAATAACGGACGGCTTATTCCAACTTCCACAAACCTCATCTATGAAGAATAGCTATTTTGGCATAGGAGTTATGTCAAAATAAGGCGTGTATAGATGTTCCACTTCTGCTATTTCGAAATAGCCCCTCGCCAGGGCCATTCTAAATTATTCCTCCTGGGGCTCTAAATCGAGGTAGCATGTCTACATTAGGGAAGCCTGCCTTGGACTAATTTTGAGGCTTCCTTGCAGTGTAGATGTGCTATTTCAAAATAAGCTATTTTGGAATAACTATTCTGGAATAGCTTATTCTGAAATAAATCTGCAGTGTAGACGTAGCCTTTCAGTCATCACTTGTGTCAGACAGAGCTGCACCTCACTGTGATTTACCCAGCTGGTACGACCAAAGTCCAGCCCCTGTGGTTAACCTCGGTTCAGAGGCTACTGCATTGTACACCAGTTGCCAGCCAGCCTTCATAAACCAAAATATTTTTATTCTTAAGGTAAAATCATTATGGAAAAAAAAACACATTCAAATCAATGAAAGTTCCTATATACATGGTAAAAGCTTACGAGAAGCCATCCATCAATCTGATGGGGTCCCGGTAAGCCAAATTCCTTCCAATGCTACAAAAAAAGGTGGGGAGACCTCCGCTCCCCAGAGGATCCTGTCTGCTTGCTGAATCGAAGGAAGGCCTTGTGCCGTCCAAGCTCATCTTTTGTTTCATAGTCTCTGGAAAAATCCAGCTAGAACCTGCATGCCAGGAGGTCGGGGGAGGGGGAAGAAGCTCCCCTATACAGGGGATAATCCCAAAATGTTTGATACAGGATACCAGTACATGTGCTTTGCTCTAGACTGAACCCAGAGAAGGAAGAGAGAATGGAATTGTTAGCCAGGAGTAGTAAGACAGAGAGGCAATTTGGAAAAAAGATGAGATAGTGGTTTGAGAAAGCAGGGTGGAAGGAGAGGTCAGAGGGGCAACTGTTGTAATAAGAACAGCATTTAGCGCTCAGTCCAAAACAATTTTCTAAATATCAATATCTCCAATTCTACAGATGGGGAAATCGAGGCACAAAGCCATTGGGAAAGTTATTACATACAGAACCCACTGTTGTACCACTGGACTGCACTGCCTTTTACCTGTATGTGTGTGAATTAGCAGATAAAACAGGGAAGGGAGAATGAAATGGAAGAAAGGAGGCTAGGAGATCTATGACAATGCCATTCCCTTATAGAGGAGAGACGGTTTAAAATGCACTTGCCATAGGAAAAGAACCAGGTCTTTGTGATGCAGACAGAATAGAGTAGATAGGGCAGGTCCCAAGTTCTTCCTTGTACTTACTGCTAATTGCACAGGAAGATGGTACTACAATTGCTTTCTTGGGGTTGTGATTTGTCAGTAATGGCTAAAAGGCAAAAATGTACTTTGGTGAAGAAACTAACAGCCTGAGACATTATGTGCCTGGGATAAGATATGCATTTCAAACACACTCCTACTGCCAAGCTTATGATGAAATGTGTGCGGGAAGTGGTTACATTTTAATAGAGTAAGTTAAAAGAGTGTTTCTCTGAATCACAGAGTTTCTAGTTTATATGCCACGAGCTCAAACACTTTCAGCTGTTTCGGCTGTTCTTCTGGTCTGTGAAATTAAAGGTGAAACTCCGGTCACGGTGACAGTGGGCTAACAGAGGATACAAAGAGAGCCGAACAGAAACCACAGACAGCAAAAAAAAAAAAAAAAATTCATTTGAAAAAAGAAAGTTTGTTAAGGTCCGGAGCCCAGAGAGAACTTCCCAAAAGCCAATGGAGTCATAATTAAGAGCTACTTTCATATTCACCTCAATCTGAATAGGTCAAAACTAGAAGTACAAATTCTCTTTTGTTGTGGCATTTTTGTTATCCATACCCCTGTCTCTTCTCCTAAGGTCTCTGTGCTGTTCGTGAATAATCACTATAGATATTTTACTGGATTTGAAAAGAGCCCTAGTTCTTTTCATTCTACATGGTCTCAGTGTCTCTACATTCGACAAAACAAAAAATTTCCTCACTCCAACACCATGTTACTACTCAGTCTCAGTCTCTCACACTGTAGCTCACCAGTCCTCCATAAGCTCCCTACAGCCTCACAAAACCAAAGCCCAAAATGTAAACTATGAGCATAAGCCAACTAAGATGAACTGATCTCATTCAAATGGTCCCACTGTTGTAACAACTCTGCTCCATCTTCTGCTGGAAGCACTTTGAATTTCTCACCACACTGGCAGCACGAGGAACAATAAGAGGTGTCTGTAGTTTGTCACAAAAGGTTGCTATCTGACAACAAGGAGCTCACTCACCAGGGGGCAGTAAGATCTGCAGTTGGTAGGAACTTGTTGGCAAAAATTTACAACCCAAAGAACAAGCAGTTCCCGGAGGCTCTGAAGAATGACATTACTCTGCCTCTTTTCACTTCAAAATGTTTACATCTCATACTATGAAAACTCACTGACCAACTCCATGGTCCCTGCTTGGCATGGTCCTTGTACAGCACCGTCCTTGTCCTTGGCACTGTCCTTGTTGCCCACTACAGGCTTTTTATTTTCAGCTTAAAGAGCTTGCCTACAGCAAGAGGATTTTGCAGCTCTGCAATCAATCTTAGCTCTGCAAATATGGCATGATCCTGCACCAGGGAAGCCTATGAGAGGAAGATACATCTTATGTGAAGCTCTCTGGGGAATAACTGGTTTAGAAACTGATCCAAAGCCTTACTGAACCCACTGGTGGCTCCCATTGATGTCAACAGCCTTTAGATATCTCCCTTAAATTTCATGCCTCTCAGCCAGTAGCACTATGTGTTGTGTCCATGAGCTACAGCATCACTTGCACACGTCTCATTTTTTTTTCTTATAGATGATCCAGCTGTTCCAAGATCTTTCAACTCAGGAGACCCAAACACTGTATTTTCAAAATACGATTTAGCATCACAGGCTATTGCCTGTAAGAGAACACTGCAGGCTGAGCTATACACAATAACCCACACTGCCTTTAAGGACAGGGTAATGTCTAAAGTTGCAGCAACCCAGGGTTGCACCAACCTTGGGAAGACACCTCCCTCAGGAAACAGCCTCTCCCAACTTCCCCACTGCTATTGTTGGGAAGAGCAGGAATAATTAGCTGCTGGCCTATCTGAACAGGCTAATTCTCCTGGGTGTAATGGCTCTCCACACACATTCAAGGGAAGAATATGGCCCTGTGTATCCACTAATTCATATCACAAGATCTATGCAACCAGATGTATGGAGGGAGAGCCAAGACCTGGCACCCTAGCTAAAATATTTTGCAGAAACAGAATTTTATTGTATTGCTATTTCTGGTAACAAATTCCACACAGAGACACAAGGGATAACCAAGCATATGGTTAACTAAATATCTTCTCCCAACTTAACAGCACAAAAGTCAGAACAAATGAGAAATTGCTAATGGCACTGGGATGTGAATAGTAAGAACAATGAAATCACATACCTTCGGGGATGCATTGTCCAAGAACAAATTTATAACCCTTACAGCATTTTTTCCTGAAAGACAAAAATAGAATAAAATAAAAATGCTGTTTAAAAGAGATGCTAACTTTAGAAATAAGTTTTAAAGGGCTTGAAAGTTATATTTGAGAAACAATCTCAAAAATACATTAAAAAAGTTATTAATCCAAAAGAATGATTAATACTGGAGATTTCTATTCCTGGGTAAAGAAGGAGATTTGAAATGATCCATAGTAGCACAAATGGTACATGGTAACCTTTAGAAAGAAAGGCCTTTTTCCTTCCTTGGTGCATCAAGATCTCTCAATGGAAAAGCCCCCAAAAGTGCTGAGTATCCTATCCCACTGCCTCAGGGCTTGTCAGGGCTTTCTGTGGCTCCTATTTGAGCTGAATGACTGCACTTTTTAAAGGGGAGAGTTTGGAGACAGGTGGGGGAATTTCACAATTAAAATGGGCAGTGGATACAGAAGTTTGGATGAAATGATGTTTGTTGAAAAAGACTTGACACTATTTACTAAAGGAAGAGTATTTTGGATCTTTATTCTATCAACTCTATGGCAGGGTCCTTAGCCAAGACTCTCAAAAGTGACTAGAGATTATTGGTGCCTACTGGAGACACTTTAAAAAGGCCTGAGTTTTCGAAAGCAATGAGCACCCCGCATCTGAAAATCAGCGCTCTAACATTGGGCACCCAAACACTAAACAATTCAAAATTATTATCCCCTTTTGAAAATCATGCACAGCTTATGCCTGTTAGAATGTGCATGACACACTTTTGGAGCTATATGTATAAACAGCCATGATCATAACTTTCATGATATGCCACAGAGCGTTTCCATGCATCTGTCACTCTAAGATAAACCAAATGACGGGCTTATAACTCAGCTAGTCATGCACACACGATTAAACGCTATAATTCATTTCCCACATTTCAAAGGACTCTGAAAAGCTGAGCAATTAAATAAATGAGATATTTTAACTACAGTGAGATTAATAGGGCACTTAGAATGGTCTAGAGATGGGAACAATTAAATATTAACACTTCTATGTGGTCTGAAATTTCTTAAGCCGTTCAGAACATGAGAAAGTTCTGTTGTAGGGAAAACATGTGTTTCTTATAAGCTAGTGTGAAATCATATTTAAACATATGGCGTTATTTCATTGTTTCTATTTTGCATGGCACAACTATAACAAAGCCTCCGAGTTTCTTGATAACATTTCTAAATACACACTAATGCATACAGTCTTTTTCGAGTGATATTAAGTACAGAGGCTAGATGACCTTACAAAAGGTTTTATTGCTTGTGTATTGCCAACATTGCTTGCCTAGAAGTAACCTGTCATTTAACCTCCTGTGAAATTAAATTTAAATTAAGTGACTTAATCTGGTTTTTGAAAGCTTGTGGATGTTAGAGATATGGACTCTAGAGTGTTCTGCAGATGTGCTGAAGTAAAGTGTCTGGTAAGCTAAGTAGTAATCACTCTTCTGTTTTGCCCCTTACTTGTATAATTGACCCAGGAGAATGCTAAGGCAACGGAAGTCAATGACACAAATGTATCCCCTACGTGACCCAGAGTTCATCACAACGTATCATTATGTTGCATTTAAAACAACTATCAGTTGCAATTTACCATTTAAAACAAACAGAATATTAATCCAAACTATGTAAAAACAAACTTTGGCGGCACATTTTATACTTTCAAAGATTAGCCAAAATATAAATTAAATTTAATGACGGTTGGACGGCTGCAGAGGAAGCTTTGCCTTGTTATGCAAACACTGGTCCTCATTAGACTGCACTACAAACGCTGCTGTGAAGTTTTATCTTCAAGATAAACAAATGAAGGAGGAAAGAGTTCAAAGGTACAACAGGGAGGCTCTTCAGATGCTTCGAGCTATGTAGACAGCCTTCCAACTGTACAATCATTTCCTTTCCCTTTCAGGATAGGGCAAGACTGATCGCACAGTTTTCTTGAAGGCAGTATAGGCATATACCAGTGAAGAAACCAGGTGGTAGGGTAGAGAATTTAATAAACTACTCGCATGCTGACAGCTATGCACATGCTTTGTTGGATCAGAACCAGAATGCTCAGAATCTTTCAGAAATGGGTCATCCTATATCAAAAGTTATGGGTTTTCTTTCAACCTAAACTATGTGAGTCTGAAGTTAACATTTCTTTCCTTCTGGATTGTTGTATTAGCATTTCCCTGCTCCGTTCAAACTCCTTTCCACCCCAACATGGAGCTGATGCTCAAAACTCTCATTGACTGTGAAGTCCATAAAAAATTTCACAATAGTTAGGCTGCTGGTGTACTGAGACCCTCATCAATCATGCTGACCAATATTGTCTTGCTGTTTCCTTGTACTTTCCCATCTTTCTATCTCTCTTGTGTGATACTTGTATTGGAAGCACCTTGGAGCAGGGACTATCTTTGTTCTGTGTTTGTACAGCACCTACCACAGGGTCCCAGTCCTTGACTAGGGCTCCAGGTGTTTTGGGAATACAAATAATGAGGGGACAGTGACTCTTCATGTCACTGGAGGTAACAGAGGTTCCCCTACATAAGAAACATTGCGACAATGGACTAGACCTAAAATCTATCTAACCCATATCCCCAGCAGTGTCCGGTTCCAAAACTTCTAAGGAAAATGCAAAAACTCCATGACAAGCAGATGTGGAACAATTTGCCGTCTTTATAGGTCACATCCTGATCACCAGTAATTAGAGACTGGTTTATGCTATGAAGCATGAGATTTAGTATTTTTTTCAAGGGGTCTGTTGTCATTAATTATAATTAGTCTGGGAATTCTTGGCATTCAGATAAATAGCCAATCCCTTTTTGAATCTTGTTAGATTCTTGGCCTTAATGACACAGTGAGGCAATGAGTTCCACAGCTTATAAAAAAGTATCTTTTTATTTCGCTTCTGAATTTCTCACCATTTAATTGTACTAACTGTCCCTGTAATCTTGTTTACGGGATGAGGAGAACAGGTGTTCCTGATCCCCCTCTTCAGGATTATCCCTGCTCCTCTTCACGGTAGCTTTAAGTACCATATGGGGAAATGACACAAAAGAGACCTAACCAGGCCCCAGAAACTGCATTATCTCCCCATACAATCCACTAGCAGTAAATTCCAATTCAGAATATAGACTTATGTTCTTGATGCCAACTCCTTTTTTTGATACATGACTTTTCTAAATAGCAAACATGAATTTGACATGATTTTGCAAGGGGTTCTGACAGGTTAGGGTAAATACACAGAAAATACAACACTGTGGTACTTGCTTCCCAGAACATCATATTATATCTATAAGTCTAAGTAACACAGCCTGGGATATATTCTTGGTGACCTTTACATTCTTTAGGCCAACTACATTCCTGAAAATCAATTTATCAAAATGACTGACAACTACGTTTATTATTAACAGAGGTACTTTAATGGGAAAACTTACTTTTAGAACCCAGCTAGCATTTCTAATCAAGATTACATAATTATGATCTAATTATAGATAATGAGAGGCAAACAGGCTGCTACTAATCTTTTTAAGCATGGAACAATTTTCTTCATTACTATTGCTAGGCAGCTGAATATTTAAGTATGAATCAAATACACCGGATAATATTTAGCTGCCCCAAAATGTGAAACCCTACTGGATCTTCTGTGAAATTAGCTTGGTTCATTATAAGTTTGATTTCTAAATGGGTAACATTTTAGCACAATTGACTTTCACATTATGTAACAGGGTTGTTTACTGATGACAAAGTCTTATAGCAATGGTTTCCCACAGTTCCCAGGTTTCCATGAGCTCAATCGTGTAGTTCATTCAGGAAAAGTTCTGTTTTAAATAGGAGTTTATCCTGAGTGAAAACTGCAGAATATGTCCTCATTTCCCAAAAGTCAGGCCCCTGAAGTGTTATAAGAGTCCCAGTATCAGGTAAGTGTCATAGTTCTACAGCTGTTAGCATTCTATAACATTCTGACTGAAAGTATGTACATAGCCTTAGATGGACACTATATTCATTCATTTCTAGGTATCCATCATTAATGTAGCTAGAGACCATATCTCATAGAGAATGTTAGAAATTAGTATTTTTCTTGACAAAACATTCTGATGAAAACAAAAAGCATTTTCATCAAAATGCAGTGGCAAGCTTTGCCTTTTTTTGAAAAGACTAGAAAAATTTTCAACCAAAAACTGCCAAAAATCAAAACACTTTTGGTTTTCAGGGGAAAATGTTATCATTTGGGGTTTTACAGTGAAAAATCTAAATTTTCAAGGATATATTCCATGAACATTTTCTTTAATCAAAAACGCAATTTTTCATTGAAAATCATCAGCAGAAAATAGACTTAGTCAAAGAATATCATAATATGAACTCATGAAACCTGTGCAATGTCTCATAGATCAGAGGTTCAGCAAGGTTTCCTAAGTGAATCTATTGTGCTTAGTAGCACAAAGGAGCCTTTGTAATATGGGCACAGAAGGGATATTTACTGCGACTGTCCTAAGTGCTTCTTTGATCTTCCTGAATTCCAGAAATATGCAAGACTCTAAACATAACATAAAATATTAACTTCCAAATAATTTATCAATTATAAAGACAAACTGGAGTAGAATAGAGAATAAAAGGTGCTACAAAAACCCTTGTTTTTTTTTAAAAAAATCGACTATATATTTGAGAGTTTGTTTGTGTGTCCTGTCTGTATGTGTCTGTTTGTTGAAGAGCTCCTCCTTAATTATAAGAGCTAGGACCACCGTATTTGGTATGCAGCTTCCTTTTATCATAACATAAAAAGCATGGTAAGTGTTTGGTTGTACTAGGAAAATGGGAGGTACCCAAAATGGGACTGCTTCTCATAAAACCATACAGAAAAGAGACAGACACCAGGCAGGTAAAAGGAGCTGTCTGGGGGCACCCCTTCACCCAGGACTGTCCCAGTCCTGAGCCTCCCACTCCCCAGGTGTCCTTTAGGCAGGATAAAGGGACCAAAGTCCCCCCTCCCCACAATGCAAACGGGGCCATTGCTGTTCCCTTTCGTCAGGGAGCAAGGGGAAGTGCACAGTTTACTACATTCCTCATTCTGACTGGGAAGCACGAAGGGCAGATGAACCTGCAACTACCCCAGCCAGGGACATGCATCTCTCCTCCAGCTGTGTCCACTGTAGCTGCAATGACTGTACAGAGGCACTTTTCAGCTGGCCCCAAGCTGCTGCAGTGAGAAAGGCCTGGGAGTAGTTAAGTATAAAATCCAAATGAGCTCCTGCACTGTCTGCCATGGACTGTCTGCCATCTGTAGTGCAGGGGTGGCTCAGTAACCCCGTGGCTGTGGATATCTAGATGTCACATACATGGAAGAGTCATGCCATTTTGGACAACATTATCTGAAACTGAAAGAAGATACTTTGTGTTTATTTGGGGTATATACCAAACTCATGAGTAACAGTGAATGGTGTCCCTGTAGAGCAGGGCTACTCAACTTTGGAAGCCCCGTGGGCCACAAAGATAGTCACAGCACATACCGAGGGACGCAACTGAAGTGTGGTTGCATATACATGCAAATATATATGCAAATAGCTTATTTCACACTGACCGGCATGAATACAAAGATTAAGGCAAGACTACACAATACACAAGCCCCATGTAAGTCAGTTCGGCTGATATTAATAAAATGCAATATTAACCCAATTTCTACCCATATGACAGCACTTTTAATGAGCAATGATAGTCCAGGAATTTAACTACTAAAACACATATCAACAGAAGACCATTATATTGACTACTTTTTTGTTTTGGCTCCCACTTACAGGCCATGTGTTGAGCCCTGCGTAAACCCAAACCGCACCGTGGGCCACAAACAAACGGGCCACTGGCTGCATGTGGCTCATGGGCTGCATGTTGAGTAGCCCTGCTGTAGAAAGTAGTTCAGTATCATAAGGTTTGCTATGGTTGCGAGGCTAAGTCCTCTTTTTCAGCTATCTGAAGAAATAAATGCAGCCAAAGCAGCATTTACTCTCATGGACATCTCATGGGACTCCCCTCTCTCTTCCTCTGCATATTCCTTTCACTGGCCAAGTCTCAACTGACATTGGCAGTGAATGGAAAGATTCCCCGTGAATTCAGTGGGTATTGAATTGAGCCTATAATCATTAGAATGACATGAGCTGGGACCACATCACATTAAGGCAGTTTCCCTCTGCTGAAGAAGTCTTTCCATTAATTTCAATAAGATTGAATAACATAAGGAGCAGCAAGTGCCTGATATTATCTAAAGCAGGGGTAGTCAATTAATTTTTGTTAAGGTCCAAATTTCATGGTTGAGGAATAGTCAAGGTCCAGACTCCAGAGAATATAATAAAATCTAATAAATAAATAAATAAATTTGGGATCTGTTCAAAAACATCTGGTGGTCCATATTTGGCTTGCGGTCCGCTTATTGACTATCCTGGATCTAAAGAATCTGCCTGGTGCCAGGGACCTCAAAATATATACTGTGTTCACACTAACTCATTGACTAGTTTATTGCAAAGCAAAATTAGAATGATGACTAAGTAAAATGAGGAAGATCCCATTGGGCCAAGGAAATTCAAGAAGTTAGAAATCTAAGGGTCAGCTGATGTAGCAAAGGACTTGATTTTTTGAAAGTAAGATTTCCACTAAAGAGTATGAATGAAGGTTCTGGCTCTGACCAGCAATTGCATTTAATAATACAATCAAGTTATGTCTTACTGTTTTCTCTTTAAAACAAAATGCTGCTTGGCTCTAGTTTTTAACATTTTTATCAGGAAAGAAATCCTTATTTGGTCACTGTTAAGTTGAAGCCCTTGAAAAGACTGAAAATGCATGCCATTTATTGCTCATTCTCCACAAACATGCCACAGGTCGTATCTTTAGCTATTGAAAATCAACATAGCTTCATTGATTTTGAAAGCTTTCTCACATGCTACTTAGCTGTCTGTTACTGCAATGTATTATTATCAGATTCTCTCGCTCCCAGCTATTTGCAGTGTTGTTCTCTCCTGGTGTTTTTATGGACAAAGTTTTATGATGAATTAGTAGAAATTGTGTTTCTTGGCCTCTTAACTTACAGAAGACATTGCAAAAATGACAAAATGATGAATTACTTTGCAGAGCTACTGCAGGTCTCAGTGTTTTCACATGAAGGAAATTGGCTGCAGAGCCATCCATAAAGAGAGACTATCATCTTGAATCTAATCAACTTCAAAAAATGTGTAAAAAGAAATTAACTAAAAAACTCCATCACTAAGATAAAATCTCACTAAAATCAAACAGATCCAACAGCTGAGGCATATGGTGATAGAATCAAAGAATCATAGAAACACAGGAGGTCACTGAGTCCAAACCCCTGCCAAAAGCAGGACCAATCCCAACTAAATTATCCCAGCCAGGGCTTTGTCAAGCCGGGACTTAAAAAGTTCTAGGTAACCCATTCTAGTTCACCTGGAAACAATGACTCTTTTGAAAAAAAAAATTTGAAATAAACAATTTTAAAGATTTGGAATTTACCAGAATCTCCTATCCTGCACCCTTATTGCAGGTGAGTTCCCAAACCACTGGACTATTGGCTATAATTTGCTGAAGACTCGATCTCTCTCTCTTTTCATAAAAAAGAACTGAAATGATGGTTCTTGTGATTAGGTGAATTGAGACTGGAATGTATGGATGTGTGTGTCCCAAACCTTGAACCCATCCTAGAGACAGCCATGGCTATTATGTATCTTTTAAAAAAAGGCTCCAGCAGTGATTTTGACCACTACAGATTGGTAAGCCTAAGTTCAGTATTGGACAAACCGGTTAAAATAGTTTCAGACATACAGATGAACACAGTTTGTTAGAGAGAGACAACATGGCCTTTATAAAAGGGAAACAATGCCTCCCAGCTTATTTTAATCTCTCCTCATACAGGCTGTTTCATACCTCTTATCATTTTTGTTGCCCTTCTCTATACCTTTTCCAATTCTAATATATCTTTTTTGAGATGTGACCAGATCTGCATGCAGTATTCAAGATATGGGCATGTCATAGATTTATATAGAAGCGTTATGATATTTTCTGTATTATTATTTATCTCTTTCTTAATGGTTGCTAACATTTTGTTAGCTATTTTAACTGCCTCTGCACACTGAGTGGATGTTTTTGGAGAATGATCCACAATGCATCCAAGATCTCTTTCTTAATTAGTAACAGTTCATTTAGAGCCCATCATTTTGCATGTATAGTTGGGATTATGTTTGTCAATGTGCATTACTTTGCAACAAAAATGCGACAAATGCAACACTGAATTATTCCATGACCGCTTACTTTGGTAAGTAAGTAGATCTTTAGATCCTTTGTTGAGGGATCATGCCACAGGCTTTCTAAAAGTCTCAGTACTTTATATCCACCGGTTCACCCTGGTGTTTAAAATGAGCTCTTTTCAGCTTGGAAAAGAGACGACTAAGAGGAGATATGATAGAAGTCTGAAAAATCTTGATTGGTGTGGAGAACAAGAATAAGGAAATGTTATTTATTTTTTCACATAACACAAGAAGTAGTGAGTCACTAAATAAAATTAATAGGCAGCAGATTTCAGACAAACAAAAGGAAGAACTTCTTCACTCAACTCAAGATCAACATGTGAAACTCACTGACATGGGAAGCTGCGAAAGCCAATAGCAGAACTAGATCAGTTCATGGGGGATAAGTCCATCAGTGTCTATTAGGCAGGAGAGTCAGGTATGCAACCCCATGGTCTGAGTGTCCTTACCCTCAGCTTGCCAGAAGCTGGGACTGGATAACAGGAATGATGGATCACTTGATGATTGCTGTTCTGTTCATTCTTTCTGAAGCACCTTGTATTGGCATGTATCAGAAGACAGGATACTGAGCTAGATAGCCCATTGGTTTTACCCAGTGTGGCCATTCTTATGGGTTCTCAGACTTTTGGGGAGGCCTTAATATTGTTCAGTGGGGAAATACATAATATTGGTCTTCACCACCTCCAAACATAACCAGGTCTCAAGAAGGATATTTTTCATGTAAGAAAAGATTTCTTGGTACTGAACTATAAATATTATTTCAATGGAGATATCAGGTAAAATAGTCCTACTTTTATTCATGATACAGTTCAGTTTACATTACCAATCCATAGGATGGCTTACCACAGACAGTTTGATTAAGTTTAGCTTAACAATACCTGAAAATGTCAGGCAAAACTAGTACAGGTTGAAACTCTCTAGTCCAGCACTCTTGGGACCTGACTGGTACCAAACCAAAGAATTAGCTGAACCTTAGGAGGTCAATATTGTCTAGCAGCATTATCAACACTTCCTCTGCTCACTGGGTTCTGAGAAGACATTTAGGGGCAACTTAGAACAAAACAACAGTATAGAACATTGAGAGTCAGGATTAATGACTGTAAATAAACTTTATGGGACCACAGGAAACTTGGCCACACCCACGGTAAGTGGACATCTGGCTAATTAAAATCATGCCGGAATATTGATGTTACTCTAGAGCTGGACTAGAGAGGTTCAACCTTTATGTGAACTTGATCAAAGCAAGTTTAGAGTACAGTACAAGTATGTGACTCCAATAATGCTGGACAGAATGTACTCTGCCTACTTTAAAGAGCCATTGATTAGATTCACAAGGTACCTCCAAAGTGGATGAAAGTCATCTTCTTGAAGACAATATGTATAATAATAAGAATTTATTTTCTTTTTTCCTTTCTATTTATGGCCTTGGATTGATTTTTCTGTGTTTAACTGAGGTTTAATACAAGCATCTGTTTGTACAATTTTTTATTAGCGGGAATGTCAGAAAAGAATGATATGATTAAAAAAGAGAGAGTGACTAATATTGTGTGCCTAGACCTAGTTTTGACAGTCTTAGGTGCTGTCAGATTTATATACACTCTCCCTTCCCTCCTCTTTTTACATCTCAGTTGAACCTGTTGACTTACACCAAGAAAGTGATTTTTGTTTGAATGCATATATAAAACTGATTTGGAATTCAATAAATGAAATTTATGGTAACAGGTATGACATTTTGGGAAAGAGTAAATAACTTATATATACACACACCTGCATACAATACCAACCAGCATGGCTTTGTTCTTATTCACTACATATTCATTCTTACAGGGTGATAAGGTAGGATTTATTTTATGCATTTTCTTCTGCAAAAAATATTAGTGTTCTAAACCTTATTTGAAAACATCTAAAATTGAGCCCACATCACATTTAACATTAAAAAAAGAGAATAAAGCTGTTTTTTCACTATCTCTGACTTCCAGTTAGAGGACTCAGAGCCAAATTTCTTTCCAAGCCTGTAAATAGCCTTTATTGCTGATGGCACAGGTTCAGTTATTTATCTAAACAAAGGTGAGCCAGAGTACAATGCTAATCATTGCACATCTGTCCAGTGTCTTTGAATTCTTAAACTTCCATGACTCTTCATTTTATGGCTCCAATTTCCTACCAAAAAATGCATTCTAGATAGAAAGCCATAAATTCCATTTCTGTAAGGGATGTAGTGCCAAAGCATGCTGCAAGGAACTCTGTGCTCATGAGCTGGCTGATGTTCTGTTGCTAGGCGACAGAAGTCAAACAGAAATAAGTTGTTGGCAAGTTGTTAGATTTACTGAACGCAATCCAGTCCAGCTTCTATAGTATCTTTCATCAACAAGCGCACCAAATCCTGTATAAACAATGTCTAATAAAACCTCTCTTAATAAACAATAAAGGCAACCACACAGTTTGCATACACACGTACACCCAAACACATCATACAAATGATACAAGGAATTCAGATTTTAAAAGTCTGATTTCACTTGATATTTGGTAACCTATGACATTGTCCAAACAGGGGAGGCTGTGGCATAAGAGCTTGATGTTGCTCTCCAGAAAGTCAATGGCAGTTTTGCCACTGACGATCACAGGATTAAAATTAGACCCGCAGACAGAGATTCAGGACAGATCTTAAGCATGTGGTTACCGTTACGTATGTGCCATCTACTTGTACTGCATTGAAATGCATGCTTAATGCTGTCCTACAAAAAGATGTTTTCTTAAAAATGGGTCATAGTTTACAGCATAAATGGAAGAGATCTTGGATGAAATCCTGGCCCCACCGAAGTCAATGCCAAAATGCTGGTTGACATCAATGGAGCCAGGAGTTCACAACACCCCTCTGACCCACCCAACTTTAAAAGGCCTTGCTTCAGAAACAGCTATTTGATTTTGACTTCTCAAATGGAAACGTGACATTTATCTGGGGTATTCGATGTTGTGAAGCACCACACCACCACTTGTTCATAGTGCGAGGAAATCTTGTCTATGCTTGCTGTGGATCAGCTCCCTGAAACCACCTCCTCTGGCAACACAAACATGGCCTTCTAGGCCTCAGCAGCCTTTGCTTGCTCTTCACAGGATAGCGATAGGCAAACTCCCACTGAAAAGTCCTCTCAACATCCCTCTGGACTGCTTAGCTCCTGTTCTACTGACCATACCTAGAACTTTTAGGGTATGCTTATACTGTAATAAAACACTCCTGGCTGGCCAGAGTCAGGAGATTTGGGCTTGTGGGACTGTAAAACCACAGTGTAGATTTTTGGGCTCTGGCTAGAGCTGGGCTCCCAGATTTTGTTTGGTGGAGGGGTGGGGGATATGACCATCTCTCCAGGCCCCTGGGCAAGGCAGCCATCCCTCAGCACCACCTGGAGTATGGTGCCTCCCCAGCCCTTAATGACAGCAATAATTTAAAAGGCTCTGTCCTTGGAATCGCTGGGCCCCAGGGCAACTACTTGCTTGGCCCGTCCCTGTCAGTGGGCCTGGGCTCCAGCCTGACTTGAATATCTATTATGTACTTTTATGGCCCCAGAGCCGAAGTCCCAAGAGCCCGAGTCAGCTGACATTGGTCAGCTATGGGGGTCTTACTGCAGCGTATGACATACCCTTAGGCTATGTCTACACTGGAAAGGTTTGGGGACAAAAGTGCAGCCAACATGCAAAAATCACCAAAAGTGAAAGCTGGTCAAACCAGTTTTTCTGCCCCCCCCCTTGTCAACATTTCCTGGACACATTGTTAGCTCCTCTGTCCACAGATAGAGCAAAGCAGTTTGGGTAAGCATCCCACAGTGCAGTGTTGTGGGAAGGCAGAGATGATCCCTGTGTTTCTTGGGATTCTCTCCAAGTTCTTCCACAGCATTCTCAGCTCCTGGGAGCAGCATCACGAGAGGCTCTGTGAGCTCTCCGTGCTAGGGAATGTCGAAGCATCACAGTGTCTCTCCAGTCCCCCACTGCAGTCTGCCTGCTGCTGTGTTTCTAGGAAGGCAGAACAGGAACATCCCAATGATTTGCTCTTTTTGTATGTTACCCAAATGGAGCAGCTCACTCAGCTGTCAGATACTTCCTGGAGCTTTGAAAGGGTAGGGGCACATGCCTGGAGGGCAGCAGAAATCACAAAACACTGAGCACAGCCATCGGGGCTGGCATTGTGGGATACTGGCAGAAACCAGTTCTCTCAACAAAACAGAGTCCACACTGACTCTTTGATAACAAAGGGAGAGGAAAAGACAAAATTTCTCATAGAGGTAGAACTTTTTTTTTTACACCAATACTGGTTGTTTTTCCCCCAAAAAGTTGCATTGTTGTGTGCATGCTCTCACTGTTTTGTCAACAAAAGGCAGTTTTTTATGACAAAACATGCCAGTGTAAAGAAAGCCTTAATGCTTTTGGGTATGTCTACACTACAGAGAAGATCAAAGCTCCTGCTGTCTATCTTCCAAGGTTCGAATTAGCGGTCTAATGAAAACACGCTAATTCGAACTGAGAGGGGCACTGTGATTGATGCTGGTAGTCCTGCTTCTGTGAGGAATAAGGGAATTTGAAGGGACAGTGTGCTTCCTTCGACTTCCTGAAGTGTGGACAGTGCCAAAAGTTGAGTTAAGGAACGTCGACTTCAGCTACACAATTAACATAGCTGAAGTTGCGTATCTTAGTTCAACTTTATCCCATAATGTAGACATATCCACAGGGAATAGTAAATCTGAGTTGTTGTGGGCTACCCAGGGAGCTGTCCCTGAGCTCTGACAAGTAAGCAAGTGGTTAATAGAGAGAGGTTCTACAGAAGAATCTCTAAATCAATGATCCTTCCGCCCTCCATATGGAAAAGAGCTAGCTACCTAGCAAGCAGGCATGTGTATAGGCCATTTTCTTGTTTTTAAGATATATGTTTTCTCTGAAATGCTATCATTCTAAATAAATGATAAGTTTCCCAAAGAAAAGTGTTTGCCAAGGATTCCTACTGGCATTGCTCCAGAGGGAACAGAACTGCAGAGTCTGAGCTTAAGTCAGACCTGCTGCGTTAAGTGCAGTTCATACCAGAGGATTGCATAATGAGCACTGGTGATGGCCAGAGACCTGAGAATGTGGGGTCAGAGGTACAGTTCACCCAGTTACTATGACAGATAGCACAAAAGAAAGAGTTCAAATTGTTGAGAATTCCTTTACTCTTTCAGAACAAACACTTTCATTCAAATGTCACTTGAACAAAATTTTATCAGCCTGATATTTAAAATGTATTAGCCTCTGCTGCTTCTTCGGTCATGTCTATTCCTGAGAATGAAAGGACAATATTTTTCCAGTACTCCCCATTTAACAAAACCAAAAAAGCCCACATGAATCTGTATGGCTATGAATCAAACACCTGTCAACTTTCTTGAACAGTATGCTGCTTTGTAAAGTAAATTACTCTGGTAAGCTGCTACCTTGCTGTTTCTGCTTCAGAAAAATCACTAATTGTCTCCTGGGCACTGGCTATATATTGTCTGATGAGAGATGATACACATTTGATCTTTTATACAAGGACTAAAAAGGGACACACCCCATTGTAAAAGTGTAAAAAGTGTAGTGATCCAGTTTTATTCATCATGATTGCAAAATATTGTTCAGCATAAGGTATCTGAATTTAATATACACATTTTAACACAAAATGCTTTGATACTAGTGGTAATGGCCAGAGATATAGGGTGAAGGTCTGTCCCACAGAAGACAATGGGAGTGTTAGAGCTACCTATCCTGTATATAGCTAAAGTAAGTCCTTTGAAAAACCAGACAACTTATATTTCTAATAATGCTAAATGCTTGGAAGACGAATGCATGCTAAATACATGGAAGACATGATCACTAGTAGACTTGCTTGAAAAATGGTGAAAAGTGGAAAATAAAACGTACTGAATACATTTTAGTTTCTCAATTAAAAACAAAAACTGTTTTTTACAAATATATGATGTTTCAGTTCACTTCCACTTTTATCTCCAAACTAAAGTTTATACCAGTCATATATATACACACATGGGCTGTGTCTATATAGGTGCGATCTTGTACAAAAGCAGCTGCTTTTGCGCCAGAACTTGCTGCCTGTCTACACTGGCCACGAGTTCTTGCGCAAGTACACTGACGTTCTAATGTATGAAATCAGGGCTTCTTGCGCAAGAAATCTGATGCTCCCGCTCAGGAATAAGCCCTCTTGTGCAACTGTTCTTGCGCAAGAGGCCAGTGTAGACAGGCAACGTGAATTTCTTGCGCAAGAAAGCCCTATGGTTAAAATGGCCATCAGAGCTTTCTTGCGCAAGAGAGCGTCTACACTGGCATGGATGCTCTTGTGCAAAAGCACATCTCTTGCACAAACGCACATGCCAGCTTAGACGCTCTCTTCTGGAAGAGTTTTTGCACAAGAACTCTTCCGCAAAAGAGTTCTTGCATAAGATCATGCCAGTGTAGACGTAGCTACCGTATTTTAACATCGCCAGTTTCACAAAGCTAAAAACAATTTTGAGCCATATCAGCCTGGAAGAAGAAATCAATTGAAAAAATGTGTATGATAATTGGGAATCTAAATGCTCAAAAAGCCATAATCAAGAAAGGTTTTACTGTTTTTTACTGCTTAAAAATCTGACTTGCTTTAGTGAGAAAGCAAAGGAAGCTGTAATAAAATTATATATATATTATTACAGCTTCCTTCACTTAGCACTTAGTAGTTAATATAAATTAGAAATTAGGAATTGTAGAAAATTGATGAGGGAAGTAAAGGGACAGAAGGAGACCTCTATTGTATATATATAAACCAAAAGAGTCCATAACTAGATAGAATTGTTAAAAATATCAATAACAGAAAAGAGGCAGAAGTATTCAATAAATATTTCTGTCTGTATTTGGAAAAAAATCCAATGATATAATTTCATCATATAGTAATGATAACACTTTTTCCATTCCACTAGTATCTCTGGAGGATGTTAAACAGAACCTCCAAAGAACATTTTTAAATCAGCATATGTAGATAACTTACATTCAAGAGCTTTAAAGGGCTGGCTGAGGATCTCACTGGACCATGATTGCAATAAGTCTTAGAACGCTGGGGAAGTTCCACAAGAAAGTTAATATTGTACCAATTTTAAAAAAGGGGGAGGGGAATGGGATGACCTGGGTAATTATAGCCCTGACATCAATCCTAGATAAGATAATAGAGCAGCTGATCTGGAACTTGATAAAGAGTTAAAGGAGGGTAATGTAA
The DNA here is from genome assembly GCF_052426305.1 of Pelodiscus sinensis. NCBI lineage: Eukaryota > Metazoa > Chordata > Testudines > Trionychidae > Pelodiscus > Pelodiscus sinensis. The sequence goes on along the minus strand of NC_143057.1, from coordinate 110,224,292 downwards.
TTAATGAAAATCAACACAGCGTTATGGAAAATATATCCTGTCAAAATAACAATATATTTTTTTGATGAGAGTATAACCGAAGTCTGGTTGATAAAACTAATAACATTGATATACAGTACACTTCCGATAATCCGGCACTTTTAGGACCCATGGGGTGCCAGATTATCAGATATGCCGGACTATCAGAAGGGGGGGTTATGAGGAGTCTGAGGTGGGGTGGGGGTGATGCTACCCCAGACCCGTCATAGCCCTCCCTTCCAATAGTCTGGCTCTGCCCCAGGCGTCCCTGATTCAGCCTCTGCTTATCAGTTTCAGCAGCGGCTGAATCGGGGAAGCCGGGTGCAGAGCAGCTCCAATTGTCCAGCTGCCTCGAGTACTTCCGGGTTCCTGATGGTGCCGAACTATCAGGAGTGCCGGAGCATTGAATGCCGGACTAATGGAGTTTTACTGTACTTAGATTTCTCTTGGTGTTTGATTTGGTACCACATGAAATTCTAATTAAAAACTAGAACAATATAAGATTAACATGGTACACATCAAATGGATTAAAATGGGCTAAGGGATATGTCTAAAAATATGACTGTAATCAGGGAGGTGAGATTTCCATGGGGGAGTTCCTGGCCCTATGCTAGTTAACATTTTCATCTATGAGCTGGAAGAAAACAAAATAATCGAAGATAAAATTTGCAGCTGACATACAAATGGAGGTGGTGATAAATAATGGAGACAAGAGGTCACTGACTCAGAGAAACCTGGGTCAGTTGTAAGCTGTATGCAGGAAAACAACATGCAGCTAGTACATGTTTTAATACAGCTAAATATAAATGTATAGATCTAGGAACAAAGGAAGTAGGGCATACTTACAGGAAGAGGGACTTTAAATTTGGTGGTAGTGATGGACAGTCAACTGAATACAATCTCCCAGTGTGACACTGGCCTCAAGATCCAATGTGATCCTGAGATGCATAAAAAGAGGCATATTGGGTAGAAGTAGAGATATTATTATTTGGTACTGGTGTGTGACCACTGCTCGATTACTGTGTTCAGTTCTGGTGTCTACAGTTCAAAAAGGATGTTTGAAAAAATTCAGAAAAGAGCCACCAGAATAATTAGAAAGTCTAGCTTATCACAGTAGATTCAAGGAGTTCAATTCATTAGTTTCACAAAGAGAAGTTTAAACCGTGACTTGATTGCACTCTATAAATATCTCCATGAGGAACAAATATTTAATAACCAACTGTTCGATATAGCAGAGAAGGATACAACACAAGCAGGTGGCTGAAAGTTGAAGCTACACGACTTCTGAATGGAAACAAAGTGTACACTTTTAAGGTGAGAATAACTAACCATAGTAATGGTTGTGGTAGATTCTCCATTACTGACCATTTTTAAACAAAGTTTGGCTATTTCTCTGAAAGATATGCTTTAAGACAGGGATGGGCAGGCTCTGGCCTGCTAAGCCATTTGATCCAGCCCGCAGCCTACCCTGCCACACTCTTACTCTCAGGCCAATCGAGACCGGGGTGGGGGAGTGCGCAAAGTCTCCTACACCCTGCCCCAGAGGCATGCAGCACCAGAGGGAACTACCAGCTGTTCAAAATGCCAGTTGCTCCACTTGGCCTGAGGGTGGGGAGCATGTGAAGTCTCCTCCCCCGACCAGGGCACATTGTGCCAGAGGGAACCACCAGCTGTCTAAAATGGTTGGAGGTTCCCTCTAGATGTCATGTGCCCCAGATGGGCAGGGGCAGGAGAATTCATGCAATCCCCCGTTCCCAGGCCAGTTGGGACCTGGAGTCGGGGAGAGCACAAACTTTCCTCCCCCAGCAGGGACACATGGCACCAGAGGGAATTGCCAGCTGTTCAAAATGGCTGGCAGTTCCCTCTGGGTGCTGCATGCCCCTGGCAGGGTGGGGTGGAGATGAGAGACCTCGTGTGCTCCCCTGCCCTACAGAGGTAAGACTAGGGGTAAGCCTAGACTGCAAGCATTTTTCGAAAGAGATCTTCCAAAAAAAATCTTCCAAAAAAGAGCGTCCACACTGCCAAAGCGCATCGAAAAAATGATCTGCTTTTTTCAAAAATAGCATCCACACTGAATGGACTCTATCTCGCATTTAAGCTGTGAGTACTATGGATGGAGTGGCCACTGGGGCCCCTGTACTTCTTCCTCTTTCCTCTTCTTTCGAGAGAACTCCTTCTTCCTTGTCCACACATGCCTATTTCCAAAAGAGCTCTTTCGAAAAAGGTGTTCTTCCACGTAGAATGAGGTTTACCAATGTCAGAAAACCCCTGCGTTCTCTCAATTTTCTTTTGAAAGAATGCAATGGCAGTGTGGATGTAGGTGAAGTTCTTTTGGAAAAAACCTGTAGTCGAGATGAACCCTAGATGATCACCATGGTGCCTTTTGGTCATGGAATCTATTAATCTTTCTTTCTCCCATCCTTTTCTCTTGGTAAAATGGGAAAAAGAAGAAAAAGGTGAGGATAAAATATCACAGAAAATATGGAAAATTTTGACTGAAACGAAGTTTTATTTTTCCCTAAAAGTTTTAGCTAAAAATCCCCTTTTTTATCAGATTTGTTTTCAAACAAAAAATGTTGAACAGCTCTGATTAATATTTACATATGAAAGCAACGAGACTACAGAAAAATTGTTTCTTTAAATCATTTTCTAACATCAAAAGCAATATATAAAGAACATGGAATTAGCTTCTCACCGCGAGTTAAAATCTCAACAGAGACAGCAAAAAAATGTATTTCACTTATCCAGATGTTTCTCTCTTTTCTGTTTCTTTTTTCTCAGAGAAGACTTTTTAAAGATGAAACTGATTATTAAGTATACGACTTAATGAACTGGATGATAAAATAAATAATTGTTCAAGTGATCATGCCAGATGAATGTTTTTTACCCAAAGAAATGATAAAGACATATGCAACCGATAGAAAAGTCATTATTTGGCTGGAATACATTTCTAGTCTATGAACCACTTCCAGCACAAATAAGTGGTTTGCCTGTAAAAAACACTGTATGAAAGTTTGGTGAATTATATAGTGATATTATACTGTGGTCTCAATGCCACTGATTATTTTTAGATATGCTCAGCTGTAGGTTATTTTCTGAGGGATGAATTATGCAGGTTACGTCTAGACTGCAGGCTACTTTTGGAAGAAGCTTTTCCGGAAGAGATCGTCTGAAAAAACTTCTTCCGAAAGAGAGCTCCCACACTGCCAAAGTGCATTGAAAAAGTGATCTGCTTTTTCAAAAGAAAGCGTCCAGACTGATTGGACTTTTGGAAGGCCACATAAAAGGCCACAAAGGCCACCCAGAGCCACTTCAGGGAGAAGCAGTGGATGTGGTATACCTAGACTTCAGTAAGGCGTCTGACACGGTCTCGCATGATATTCTTATCAATAAACTAGGCAAATACAACGTAGATGGGACTACTATAAGGTGGGTGCATAGCTGGCTGGATAACCGTACTCAGAGAGTAGTTATTAATGGTTCACAATCCTGCTGGAAAGGTATAACAAGTGGAGTTCCGCAGGGGTCTGTTTTGGGACCGGCTCAACGATTTAGTTATTGGCATAGAAAGTATGCTTATTAAGTTTGCAGATGATACCAAGCTGGGAGGGGTTGCAACTGCTCTGGAGGATAGGGTCATAATTCAAAATGATCTGGACAAATTGGAGAAATTGTTTGAGGTAAACAGGATGAATTTCAATAAGGACAAATGCAAAGTGCTCCACTTAGGAAGGAACAATCAGTTTTACACATACAGAATGGGAAGCAACTGTCTAGGAAGGAGTATGGCAGAAAGGGATCTAGGGGTTATAGTGGACCTTAAGCTGAATAGGAGTCAGCAGTGTGATGCTGTTGCAAAAAAAGCAAACATGATTCTGGGATGCATTAACAGATGTATTGTGAGAAAGACATGAGAAGTCATTCTTCCGCTCTACTCTGCGCTAGTAGGGTAGAATAATGATTAAAGGTCTAAAGAACATGACCTATGAAGGAAGGCTGAAAGAATTGGGGTAGTTTAGTTTAGAAAAGAGAAGATTGAGGGGGGACATGATAGCCATTTTCAGGTATCTAAAAGGGTGTCATGGAGAGGAGGGAGAAAACTTGTTCATCTTGGCCTCTGAGGATAGAACAAGAAGCAATGGGCTTAAACTGCAGCTAGGGAGGTTTAGGTTGGACATTAGGAAAAAGTTACTAACTGTCAGGGTGGTCAAACACTGGAATAAATTGCCCAGGGAGGTTGTGAAATCTCCATCTCTGGAGATATTTAAGAGGATGTTAGATAAATGTCTATCAGGGATGGTCTAGACAGTATTTGGTCCTGCCATGAGAGCAGGGGACTGGACTCGATGACCTCTCGAGGTCCCTTCCAGTCCTAGTATTCTATGATTCTATAACTCTGCAGTGTAAACACAACCTTACTGAGACTAGTGGTCCTGACTATGTTTTTCTTTTTAACTGAGGCTTGACCTATACTAGGAATATACTTACATCACTCAGGGATATGAAAAATCCACACCCCCGAGTGATGTAGTATTTGGACCTAATGCCCGGTGTAGATAGTGCTATGTCAACAGGAGAAATACTTCTTCTGTCACCATGGCTACTGCCCCTCCAGGAGATACAACACCTATACCAATGGGAAAAACTCACTCCTCATAGAAGGAAGCATCTTCACTAATTACTACAACATGAAATGTAGACAAGCGCCGAGTTAATTAGTTTTCTGTCCCTTCCTCCAATTTCCCTGCCTCACAAATTCCACATAAAACAGCCTGTGAGCCTGCCCACTCTTCAATTTGGTGCTGACCTGACTGCCTATTAGTCAGACATTAGTCAGATACATTGTGTGGTAACCAATGCAGTGACCCAAGTCACTAATGTCTAAGCAGAACCCCAGCACAAAGTCAGAAGAGAGACCACTTCCTGGCTATTCAACAAACAGCTGATGCAGAAAGATACTGCCCCTGTTCATCCCCACTCATGGATCTTGCTGCTGAAAGGTGAACTTGGCCCTAAATAGCCCCCACTGGGACCCAGTAACCCCCCTCAGAGTCCAACCCAAGCCTTTCATCTAATCTTATTGCTAGCTGTTCCTAACTTCCTCCCAGAGTCCTGTGCCACAGGAGAAAATCCCTTCCTTAATTTCTGGCCCATTTTCCTATAGCTATCTAACATGGTGGGCCAAGCACTCAAAAGCCTGCTCTTCACCACATCTGGCTCCCAGAGGAAGAGAGGATTATAGAAATGGCCTCTCAGAAAAGCTTGGGGGTCAATTCAATATATTTGGGTGATACCTACCCTCTCCCTCCCCTTATCTGAGATGCTGGCCTTCCATTCACTCTGTGACAATTACGGTATCCCTCTGGGATTCTCCCCTTATTCCAGAATAGTAATAGAGATGTAGCCACGTTAGTCTGGTCTTGCTGAAACAAAAGACAGGACTATGCAGCACTTTAAAGACTAACAAGATGGTTTATTAGGTGATGAGCTTTCGTGGGCCAGACCCACTTCCTCAGATCAAATTGTGGAAGAAAATTGGCATGACCATATATACCACTTGAAAGGCCTACAGTATGGGTAGCCCCAAGCTGCCAGAATGGAGAAGTGCAGACAAAAATTATTCCCAGCTCTCTGGGACTCACAAGGGAATGAAGGACAAAGGTTAAACGCTGTCCCATCCTGTACAAATTGAAGCTTTTGGCAAATCTATGCTGGCTTCATGGCTCTAAGCTGTTGGGGGCTACGTGTCACTGAAGGACTAGAAGTCTGAAGAGTCAAATTTGCACAACTTCTCTGCCTGCCCTTTGGCACAGCAGAGCCAAAACATTTTGAGAAAAATTAATTTTTTTATTCATTTAAAAAAGAGCATTCCCATCTTTCCTCTGTAAGGAAAACCATACATCTAGGGGCTGTGACTTCCTGGGCTTGTGCTACTTGGGAAGCAGCATATATTTTCAGCTGCATCAGCCCGTTAATCAGAGAAACTAAAGCATACAGATTTGGCACACAGTATGTTTTCTGAGCAAGTATGTGTTTTACTTGGAGAAGGTACTTACTGGGGTTTTTTTAGTCTTAGATAAAGTATGAATAAAATTCATCTATGAAAAGAACATCTCCAAGGAAAAGCAATGGAGCACTTAATTTTTAGGCACTGAGCCTCCTGAGTAGTATTTCTACCAATAATAAATTTAAAAGCCTCAAATTTTTATCCATTTTTTTTTTTTTTTTTTTTTTTTGAATTTAAAATGGATCCAGAATTCATCTCCACATTCTGGCCTTAACTGCACTGTAACGTTGCTGTGCATTTCGGCCACTTCTGCATACTTCAGAAGTGATGCATTTCATTAGTGAGTAAAGTGATCCCTATGGAGAGAATGTGTCATTTTTGTTTGTAAAGTTCTTTGTGTTGAAATGTATTCTATATCTGAAATGATTTCATTTTAGATTTTATGGAGAGTCAAATAATACGTGCAGAAGTGCATTCACATTTTTTATTGCTCAAGTTTTATATTTTAATTGTGCAGGGTTGGTTTTTGGTTTGGCTGTTGTTTTATAAAGTTGTGTTATCAAGTGTGTGAATTACTCTAATTAAATGAGGAAAAAACAGCAGGATTGTATTGTTACATCTTTTTTTTTTTTTTTTTTTTTTTTTGGCCACTGTTTTACTGCAGCTTCCTTTGTATAGTAGAACTATGTGGCTGTCTGGCACATTTCAGTGCTATCACAATACTGGTAACAGATTTTTTTTCTTGCTAATTGAATGGATTATTAGATATCTCTTCATATATTAACTATTTAAACATTATAAAAAGAGCAGTGTCTTTATATCATAGCTAGAAGTCCTTAACTAAAATAAGTTTTGTTTTTCTTCATTTAAATCATTGCTCTGGAGTCAGGCTGGGGATGAGAGGTTCAGTATGCAAAGTTTTCCAGGGAGATAGGACTACCCCAGCCCTCCCTCTTCACAGCAGTTTGGGACCAGATGAGAAGTGCCTGTACATAGCCACTGCAGCTCTAGCAGGCACAGCCAGGGAAGGTGCATGTCTGTCAGCTGAGCAACAAAGATAGATACAGAGACACACACAAACTCTCAGGCTGTGTCTACATTGGCATGAATTTCCGGAAATGCTTAAAACGGAATACTATTCAGTTTTCAGTTTTTCCGGAAAAGAGCCCCGATCGCCATTTTCACGATCGGGGCTTTTTTCCGGAAAAAACTACTGGGCTGTCTACACTGGCCCTTTTCCAGATCAGTGTTCCAGAATAAGGACTTATGCCCGAGTGGGAGCAGAATAGTTTTTCCGGAATAGCAGCTGATTTTGTACAGTAGAGCATCGTTGCTTTTCCGGGAATTCAAGGGCCAGTGTAGAAAGCTCGCAGCTTATTCCGGAAAAGTGGCTGATTTTCCGGAATAAGTGGCCCAGTGTAGACAGACCCCACAGTAGATAGGACTTACTGTGCACACACCATAGCTGTCTGTATGTGTATATTTTAAATCAAAACAGACATTCTCCTTTCCTTTACACTGGGGCGGGGAACCTTTTTTGGGTCAGCGGCCACACACCCACAAAAAAATCAGTCGGGGGCTGCGCACAAGTGAGAATTAAAATTGAAAAACCCCACCTCCCACTGATGTGGTCTCTGACTGAGAAGGAGAAAAGACACTGTCCACATTTCTCTCCCACACCAGAGCCTAGCAGAGCCCAGCCTAGTGGATTTTGTGTGTTCCACTCCCATGGTGGGCAGCAGGGGGGCTGGTGCACCAGCGCAGGCTCCCCAATGCTGGGGGGGGGGGCCCTGAGCCTCGGGGGCCAGACTGAGGCAAGCCAGGGGCTGGATCTGGCCCCTGGGCCTGAGTTTCCCCATCTATGCTTTATACCAGTATTTCTCAGAAGCAACTCTGCTGAGGAGGTTTGACTAAATCAGTTGTCTCCAACCTTTTAAACCACAAGATCATTTTTCAATTTAAGGGCAATTAAGATCTACCTCAACCCAGATACGCTGGCCCCACTTTCTTCCCCCACCCTTCTTTGAGGCCCTGCCCCTGCTCCACCCCTTTCTGAGGCCTCACCCTGCTCACCCCATCCCTATGCCTCCCCCATCATCACTCACTTTCACTAGGCTGAGTAGCGTGTTGAGGTGCAGGCTCTAGTCTTGGGCCAAGGGGTTTGCAGTGTGGAGGGACTCTGGGCTAAGCCCAGAGTGGGAGATTGGGATCCAGGAGGGGTTTCAGGGTGCAAGCTCTCGGAAGGAGTTTAAGTGCAGGAGAACTCACATCTGGGGCAGGAGGTTGGGTGTTCAGGGCTAGGACAGGGGTTCAGGAAGCAGGCTCTGGCTGGGCACCGTTTAACTGAGACGGCTTCTGGGCAGTGGGGTTAAGGCAGGCTTACTCCTGCCATGGCCCTGCACCACTCCTGAAAGCAGCTGGCACGTACAGCAATGGCTCCATGGCGCCATGTGCTGCCTCTCATCTATAGGCACTGAGCCCACAGCTTCTACTGGCCACAGTTCCCAGTTATTGATCACCGGGAGCTGCTGGAGTGGTGTATGCAGATAAGGACAGCATGTGGAGACCTCCTGCTCTGCCTTTCTCAGGGGCTGCAGGGCCATGCCAGCTACTTCCATGAGCAGCAGTTACCATAGGGATAATTACTCCAGACAGCACAGGTTAGGCATTTTAGAACTCACTACTCAAAGAATTAAATTTAAGCATGAGAGAGAAATGAAAATTATGAAGTGCCCAGACCAGTCAAAAACCGCTTTGCAAGCAGTAAAAGAAGCAACAACAACCCACGTGTGTGTTGGGTTGGGAGATGAGTGTGAAGGACAGTGTGTGTTTGTGAGAATGACAGGGACACACACAGTGTGTGAGAGTGACAGAGATTTGCATTGCCACACTCCCTCCAACCCCTTCTCTATGGGTGTGTCTAAACTACATGGCTCTGTTGACGGAGCCATGTAGATGAGGCAGGACAACAAAGGGAAATGAAGAGGCGATTTAAATAATCGCCGCTTCATTTAAATCAAAATGGCCGCCATGCTGTGCCGATCAGCTGTTTGTCGGCTCAGTGCGGCAGTCTAGATGGGGATCTGCCGACCCCAGAACCCTTTGTCGGCAGATCCTGTAAGCCTCGTTTCATTATTTAAATCGCCTCTTCATTTCCCTTTGTCGAGTAAACTAATCTACATGGCTCCATCGACAAAGCCATGTAGTCCAGACGTATCCGAAGTGTAGAGATAGGGTACAGAAGTAGGGTGACGAGGGACACCCTGACATCAGTGCCCCCCTTCTTCTCCCTCTCACACCCTGCACAGCAAGCAGGAGGCTCCAAGTCCAGGGGAGGCAGTTCCAAGGCAGAGGGCAGGAGCAGCATGACAGTGGATGGAGAGGCAACTGAAGTGCCATCATTTGATAGCTTCCTGGCCAAACCAGTCAGGATCCCCTGTCAGAGGCCCCAAGATCTACCCATAGATCCCGATCTGCTGGTTGGTGACCATTGGGCTAAATTCTGGTCACAGGTGAAAATTCAAAGCAAATGTATGAACATCAATGGATTTGCTCTGCATTTACACTGATGCAAATAAGATTAGAATATGTCCCAAAAGAGTTTCAATGGATATTAAACCAATGTGAGCTCAGAACCATGGCTACAGATCAATTTTATATGAGAAAGTATTAGAAAATAGCCATAAAATAGGGTTTGATATATGTTGATGTTTGTTGTTATAAAGTCTTAACACTATTGTAGAAGAGGTGAGAAGAGGCACTAAGATAAGATCAGTGGCTTCTGACCTCTCGGTATGCATTTTATGAGGCTTAGGAAGGGCTTACTTAGCTTTGCAGGGTTTGATCTTTTTCATTTTGTCTGGGAATGTGTTTTTCTTAAGAATTTCTCCCCTTCCTACCCTGATTGTCTTATTTAGTCAGATTTTCCTCTCATTATAGACCTTCCGGCATCTTTCATAACATAAAACTTTGCTGGTAGAAAAATATATAGTTCGCTTGGCATGATGGGATTCGTCTTCTCATGCAGAGTTTCTTTTAACTCACTTTCACATGTTTGTTTTCTTCTGGTGATTGGTTTTTGTTCTGTCTGCCATTCTTCTATGAGCCACAACTAAGGTATGCCTCCTGCTGGCAGCCTAGTTAGAGTTGTACTTGATGCATGCCACATGTTTTTTTATTCATGTGAATACTTCTCTTTCTATATCATTACTGAGGATTTACAATCCCCATGTACTGGTTTGCAGACCAAATTTTGTCCATCTAGATTAAACCGTCTTTTGAACGGTCGAGGATGTCGATTTTCTTTTACATCCACCACTATGTCAGGTATTTCCTTTTCTGTCTGCATGTTTATGTCACAACATTATAAATGGTCACAACTGCTTTGCATGTTTTTAACTGCAGTTTTCATGTAAATACTGTCTCCGGCAAATGGGCTCTTTCAGGATCTCTTTCACTGAATATAAAACACTCCAAATAATGATCCCAATAGACAACTGTTAAGAGATACTGAGTACCCTCATCTCCCATTTAACTCAATAGTGCTCAGCACCTTGTGGATTTCAGCCTAAGCCTTATAAACTTTGAGCTGGTCCACACTGAAAACATATATTAGTATAGCTAATCTCTCAGGGTGTGCAAAATCCACACCTTTGAGACACAGCCATGCCAGCTAATCCCCACTGTAAACAGCGCTAGGTCAACAGAAGAATTCTTCCCTCAACTTAGCTACAAGTTCCCAGAGAGGTGGATTAACTACACCCATGGGAGAACACCTCCCATCACTGTAGTGAGTGTCTACACTGAAGTGCTACAGAGGAGCCACTGTAGCATTTTAAGTATAAACATTTCTGTTGTGTTACTGCTTCACCCAAGCTACAGTTAAGAGACTGAGTTCTTCTAAGGATGGAGATGGAGGGGCTGATCTAGCTTTACTCTTTAAATAGTACTATGGGTTACTTCATGATGAGTGGGTCCTAAAAGAGGAAGTTTAGGTCCAGGATTTGTGAGAGTCATTTACATGCCATGGGTGCAGTATGAAATCATCAGTGTTGAAAAGGAATTGGTTGGGCTTATATTTGTTCATTCTTTGTTTATGTCTCATATTTAGATATGTGTTTCTCTAGCTAGAGGATGATTTTAGCTCACTTCCTCAAATCTTCTTTATTACTTACAATGGCTATGGCTACCCATGGAGCTGGGGGTGTGATGCCCATCTCAAGGAGGCAAGCTTGCACTACATCTCATTGAGCTTGTGGATTAAACAGAGTGTTGCAGTGGCCATGCGAGTAGCAGTGGGCTACCAGCCCTCAGTGGGTGCAGTCAGAATCTCTAGACTCATACGTGGGGCGGTTAGCCCATCCCATACCACACACTGCCGCATTTACATTCTATTTCTAGTATCCTAACGCCCACTGAGCTAGCGTCAGCCTGTTTCCTTGAGCCACGTGCAGATATACCCTACATTTCAACCTAATTGGTTCCTTTTGTAGCATTCATTCTAGAGGGATTCTAACTGCTGATTTGGCTGCTCTAACTTTATCCTGGTATTACCTGAAGCATTAAATTTGGTTTGCCTTTAATCTAGTGAAGGGTAACAAGAGTGTTTATAAATCTCAGAGGGGTAACTGTGATAGTCTGTAACTTTAAAAACGAGCGGTCCTTGGAGACTAACAAAAATATACACAGCATCATGAGCTTTCATGGGAGGAAGTAGGTTGTGCCCATGAAAGCTCATGATACTATGTATATTTTTTGTTAGGCTATGTCTGTCTATACAGCAGTGTTATTTCAGAATAACTGACGTTATTCCAAAATAACATAGTCCACGTCTACACACAAGCAGTTATTTCAACAAAATATCAAAATGGTGTCAAGCTGGAGGACTGCTTACTCTGACTCCTGTAACCCACATTGTATGAGGAGTAAGGGACGTCGGGGGAAGAGTGTTCTATCTCGAAATAACTGCTGGGTAGACAGTGCCAAAAGTCAACTTAAGCTACACAATTAGCGTAGCTCAAGTTTCAAGGTTAGCCCTGCTGTGTAGACATGCTCTAAGGAGCTACAGGACTAATCATAGTTTTTAAGAGTGTTTATAGATTTTTAAAACCAGAAGGGACTATCAGATCATATCATCTGATCTCCTGCATATCACAGGCTATAGAATTCCATAGAGATACCTTCAACTCCTCTCCCCTTCTCCCATATGCAGCCCAAAGTCTTGTGCTTGAGTTATTCAGATCTCTATAATTAATCCATCAACAGTCAAAACTCTAATGCAAAAACTATCTCTGCCACCAAGGAGGATACAATACCTATTGCAATGTAGTGCATACAGCTCTGATGCTTGTTCTGCCATCATCACTCACATTGACTCACCTAGTGGACAGACCCTGGGAGGGAACTCAACAGATCTGGGTTCTGCTCCCAGCTCTGACATTGACCTAATGGGTAACCTTATGTAAATCACTTAATCACCCCTTGCCTCAGTCTCCCCATTTGCACTCTGTGGACAATGATCCTGTCCTCCTTGTAAAGTGATTTGAAATCTACTGATAAAAAGCACGCTATAGAGGTAGGTAGAAGTAATAGTACCTTACTCATTCGGTAGACTGAGCGAAGCGAATAGGACTATTTTTGGAGTAAAGTCCAACTGCCTATGAATAAGTAACTGAGCATCTGGCTCAGTGTGTTCACTTGATGTGTTCATGATAGTCTTGGTTTGATGTCTGTTGAGGTGTTTGAATCTTGTTGCAAGCAGTACATTCTTATCTACAAGTGCATACTCATTTGTGATGTACAGCAATGTGGTTTCCTTTTTAGAAAGTCATTTTAAAATATGTTTGAAACTGTTAAATAATCTTTGCACTGATTAAAATACTTGCAAGTATACCACACATGCTGTTTTAAACTGAAGTATTTATTAACAGCAGTGCTTGAAACCATACAAACACATGCACAGATGTCAAACTCAATCTGCCTTTTCAAAGACTACATGAATGTTAACAAAATGTAGGAAAACTTATATGTAAAAAACATCAGTGCACACAATCACCTGTCATTCTGCACCTGCTGAACTGGTAATTGAATGAATCTTTCTTTGGTACTACTGTGGTGGCTGGCTTATAGCTTCATGAGCCAAGGGAATAATGGATAAGCTGTGTCCTGCAGGATAACTATTGGCATTTCGACAACACCAGTGGAATCTGGTTGGGAAAGGAAGTCCCTGCTTGTAGCTTTCTGAATAGTCGTGTATTCTTAAAGATCTGAACATCTTGAAGCCTGCACTGATGTTGGTGAGCCACCGCCTGTGATATGCCAGTATTTACATAACCAGTACTGTGATATGCCAGTACTTTCTGTTGATGTACTCAATGACTAGATGATCAGATGCCAAAATAGGGATGTGTGTGCTGTTACTTCACTGCTGTAAATCCATTCATTATGTCCTCCACACTGCCAAGAATCACGGTCCCATAGGAGCAGGAAAGGATAAATGGCCCTGCACACTTGTATGACAACAGCCTCCAAAGTGGATTTTCTAACTCCAAAATGATTTCCCACTGAGCAATGCAATCTAGTGTTGCACGCTTATACTGTTCTACCGCCGCTCACTTCTCCACTGTCAGTGTAGCTGTCATTTTGGTGCCCCTGAGCTGAAGGGACGCTCTTGTTCATCCAAAAAGCCCTGTAGACACTGCTTCTCATCCCAAGTCTGCACCCTGATGGTATCTCACCCATCAGTGCTTTATCTCTCAGGCCCAGAAGCAGCTGTGCACTGTTTGCAGTTCCCCCAGGAACACCACCATCAACCTTGAATTAGTTCTCTCTGTTCCTCAGCAATCTGCCCTCTAGGGACCAGTCAGGTGCCCTGTAGCTTTTCTTGTGGCTCTGCAAATACTGGAGGATAGCACGTTCTGTGCTTGTGACACTCATGACAATAATGCAGAGCTATGCAGGCACCATACTCCTGTCAGAGAGGGCAGTCAGCAACAAGTCCAGTGGAGGTTCATGGGATTTTCAAAATAGGATTGAAATGATAGGACAGAGATGGCTTTATGGAACGGGGAAAGTTGTATCAGGGGAACTTGACCCTTCAGTCACCAGTCATCCTTGCAGAACTCATTCCTCCCCCACTGTGCATTGTCAAACAGTGCACTGGACAATGGCTGGCTGCACACCAGGATACCTCTTCTGGTGCACCACACTGTGAATTGAAACAATCGCTTCTGGTGAGTATGTGCATTGCTGACAGAAGGCGCCAAGCGTGCACATTCACAAATGGTATGCTACCTGCTGCAGATTTATCCCAACATCATTTATGTCTTCAAAAGTTCATAGCACAGAAACATCCCAACATATTTGAGTTTCATAGGCTGTTGTTACAACTAACACTAGCAATTTGTATTTTATAGAGGATTAATCTCACCACAAAGACCAATCTCTCCCAAATATTAAAGAAACCCTCCTACAGCAAGGAATAAAAGTAGGAAGTACTCTACTGTAACATAACTCAAGTGCTATTTTAAACAGTAGGGGTCCTTCTGAAACTGTAATACATAAGAGTGTAATAGAAAAATATACCATATTAATATAATTTTGTTGACATTCTGTTTCTGGGTATTTCAGATCATTTGCATAATTGGTATGACAAATATTTCTGAAACTCTTAATAAAGTTCTGTTTATATACAACAGGGGACTTGCACAATCCACATGCATGTATTCCAATGATACGCAAAACAACTTTTCACACTCCAGAATGATGAAAATCTGAAAACTAAGCCATCTGACAACAAGACATATAACAGTTTAAATAAACAGTTCACACAAGTATAAATTGTGGCAACTAAATTGCCAAAATTGGCTTAGATTATCATTTTGAATGGTAGAAACATTTTTTTGGTTGCTGGAGATTTTCCTTCAGCCTTTTCTACCATTCAACAAGATTAGTAAACAGCTTTTCCTTATTAAAGTGGGGAACATAAACTTATTTTACATAATGAATAGGGAAATATGAAGAAATGCCCTGCATAAAGAACTAGAGCTAGATAATTTAATAGTTCACTACAAGGGAGTATCAAGAAGCTGCTCACATAGTTTGAGCTAGCAGTCCTCCAATAAGGTAGCTTTTTTTCTAGAGCACCATTTCAAATCATTTTTACAAGTCAGGCATTTTAAGAAATGATATATGTACAGAAAACCTCCAACACTGCCCCTCTTAAGAGAACATCAGCCATCAACTCTTTGGAGTTCGTGCTTTTAGACCCCTTGTTATGCAGTTCCACAGCTAACAGTTGCAAATGTTTACAACTTGTGGACAATTCTGATTTCATGGACTGTGTCCTAGATTTTCAAACATGAACAGAAAAATCTGAAGCCAAAGATCTGGTTTATCAAGAGGGTAGCAACTTCATTTGAACAGTCCTGCATATGTTACTTTTACTGATCATAAGAACACTTATATACTAGTAATATTAACTATACAGAATTCCAAATCTCTATTAAAGGCGTAGATTTAATGGAATTATTCCAGTGACTAATTTAGCCCATTGTTTTAAATCTCTACTATGAAATTTAATTGAAGAAAACACTACTTTCTTATATAGCACCTATTTAATGATGTACTTGCTTTAAAAAGTGATTTCTTACCATTGTTTTTAAATAAAAATAAGTGTTGCTTTGTCTGTGCTATCCTATTCATTTTCCAACAAGGGAGAAATTGATCATGATTCCTATTCTTCAAACAGTTAAACATATGACTAGCTTATAATTATATATATGTGAGTTAGACCAGTTTAACCCAGTAAGCCTACTCATGTGCATAAAATGCTCACACGCATTTCAGGACAGGAGCCAAAGGGATTGACTCTACAGGGCAAATCACTAAATTGAGAATACTCAAAGGGCTGTCAAATACAAAAAGTAAACTGACCAGAAAGATCAGAGATTTTTTCCTGGGAACTTCTTGCAGTTATAATGCTTTTATGTATTACTTGTAACTACAGAAGTCTAAACTTTCAGACAATAACGTGACTCTGAAGTTGACAGTGTCCTTTAATGAGTGTAATATAGACTGTGAAGGAAGTCTGGAAGATAAGGGAGTCCTGCATTTTTCCCACTATCTGGCCTGTCACTGAATTGTTGTGTGACCCTGGGTTGCTTGGGTAAGTAATTTAATCTTCTTGTTCCTTCCATAAAAGTGAGTTAACATAGGCCCTCACTGAAACAAATATATGCTGCAGTTGAGTGGGGCTAGTTACATTAACAAGACATCAGAACTATGTTAACTTCAAAAGACAGTAAGTCAAATTCAGCCCAATTGTAAGTCAATATCAAGATGGTCGGATTTACACCTTTCTGCCCTCTCCACATGCCCATTACACTCATTTAGGTCCCTCTAAACTCATTCATTTACCCACATGTAACATATAAACCTAAACCCACATGTTGTTCTGAGTTAGGCCCACTGTTCACAGTCACACACTAGTATGCCACTCTGGTGCTATGTTTTACCTAGAATGCACAGACACTATCCCTCTTGTTTCTTCTTTTGTTTACAATTTAACTTTTTAAATTGTAATTAATCTAACTTGGTAAATTCATGGTCCATCAATTACTGTTAGCCAAGAAGTTCAGGGACACAATCCCATGCTCCTGGTGTCACTAAACCTCTCATTGCCAGAACGTGGGTCTTCATGAGCAGGGATAGATCACTCAGTAATTGCTAACTTCTGTTCATTCCTTCGGACATGTCTGGCACTGGTCACTGTTGGAAGACAGGAAACTAGCTAGATGGACCATTACTCTAACCCAGTATGGCCATTCTTATGCTCTAACAACCTAAATCTGATTCGGATCAGTTATTTTAAACTGCAAAATTGTTTTTGGCACAAGCAAATAAATCTCAATATAATTTGAAATGTGGAGTACAGAGCAGAATCTACAGAGAGTGACATAATAGCTTATTGAAAGAAATATTGTGCAGATTCCCCCCAAAGACATGCATCATTTACACGTATCACAACTGCACAGTGAAATGACTGACAGAGGATAAATGTCTCCGTAGATCCATATAATAGTAGTCAGCTTTGACACTGGTTTCCTTGCTTGAGCATCCCATCAGTTACGAATTAATCTCTCTCAATTTTCTATAA
The DNA here is from genome assembly GCF_052426305.1 of Pelodiscus sinensis. Lineage (NCBI taxonomy): Eukaryota > Metazoa > Chordata > Testudines > Trionychidae > Pelodiscus > Pelodiscus sinensis. Next base: position 110,207,112 of record NC_143057.1, on the reverse strand, counting down.
GTTCCAAATATATAGGGAAAATAAAAAAATATAAAGTATTGTAAACACAAGAAAATGTTGTCCTTAGTAAACAAGCAATCTAGAGACAGCAAAACTAAATAAAGCCCTATTAACACAAAATAAAGCCCCATCAAGCACTCCTTTGAGCCAGGCCTACATCTGTTCCCTTTTCTGCACAATTACCTTCACGATGCCACCAATCAACAAATGATAAATGTCATTGTTTTCAACAGGACCTACAAACTGAGCATAGGGAACCATTTAGCAATTTAAACACAGAATTAGGAGACATGAACTTTTAAAAAAAACCAAACCCCGGAAAGTCTGCTACTGACCTGCTGTATGGCATTGTCCAAGTCACTTAATCTTCCCGTGTTTCAGTTCCACATCAGGCTAATAATACTTCTCTGCCTCATAGGGATGTTGTGAAGGTTAATTCTAAAAGGCTTATTATTATCAAAACGTCTACTAACAAGGCCATGCTAAAAATGAAAAGGTGCCAAAAACTGATAAACGACTAGTTATTTTGTATGTTATTGTGTATATACCATCTGATCAAAATATTAGAGCACCAATATTATCCAATAAGTAGATGTCATTACCCAGTAATGACTAAGACTTTCAAATACTGTTCTCCTCTACAATAGAACAGTATGTATTGCTGTACTAAAAGCAGAATTGAAAGCATTTAAAACTTCTGTAGCTGTTCTGACCTGTCAGCAAATTCTAAATACCTGAATTTAATTCTCCCATGTGAGGCCAGCTGTAAAAGAGTAATTAATGTAACATTGTTACAATTGGCAGCCCCCAGGTTTCACCTTTGCTGTTTCTTATGCATCACCCACTTGTCAATTTAATGTAATTCTTAGATACTTTTCTAACACATCTTTATATGCAGTGGTTTCTTTAAAATTAAAATCTGCAATAATCACAGCCAACTTTACAATAATGACATAGCATCTGTGCATCATGGAGAGAAACGGAACAGAAGAGGAAGCATACAACAGAGCTATGTACGCTAGGGTTGCCACCTCTGAGATAGGGAAAAAAGGGAACTGGCAATGAGTTCTGAGACTGCTTACAGATTTCTCAGGACATCTACCTCAAAAGAGAAATGATCTTTGGAAAACGTGGACAGGAGGCATCCTTACTGTGAACTCCGCAAATTTTTACTTGTGCTACTGAACTGGACCCAGCATTTTGACTCATGAGGCTTTGCCATAAACCAAACACTGTCCTGTTTGCTTGCAGGTGTGAGGAGAACAGCTCAATTTCCTCTCTCACACTAAGGACTTACCATTGACCACCAGCAAACTCCACAGCCCTTGCCCCACTTACCACTAGCATAAAGGGAGGGATCGGAGGCCTACTTTCCCCTCTTCCTACTGCCTCCTGGCCTAGTGGCCCCCTCATTGGGTCTTCAGGGGATGCTCAGCCTCAAGCTCTCCCACCGGGCTCCAAAGAGAGAGTACCAACATCAGGGCAGACTGAGAAGCAGAACAAACCCCATATTGGTGGTGATTACATCAAGCAAGGGTCATGCATGAACTCCTTAGGCACTATAATAGCCTAATCATAGAGTCACAGACAGTTCTCTTAGGCACTTTGATCTATCCTGTTACATAGGTAAACCTATCTGTGTGATAGATGGTCCCTTACTGCATATATCACAATAATATTCAGGTTACTCCCAGCCCTACTCCCATTGTTTAGCTCTCACATCAAAAACAATGCTTTTGGCCAATCCTATAATAAACTATCAAGATTTATTCTATAGGAAGAGGAAGCAACATATATACATACAAATGAGCTCTAATCTTAAGTTTCAAAAGTTAATAGAAGCTTCCATAATAAGCAAGCTCTCTATGTCCCTTAAGGTTAAGCCAGGCTAAGCAGTGGTGTTTTTTGGTTTATGTCTAAAAATCTTTGCCCAACAGAGTCCAATTTAGAGATAGAGCTCTTCCTAGTTTTAGTGAATGTTATTCCATTACTGCTTCTGGGTTGTAGGGAAAATCAGTTGCACATATACAAAATGGGTAATGACAACTTATGAAGGAGTACGGCAGAAAGAGATCAAGAGGTCATAGTGGACCGCAAGCTAAATATGAATCAACAGTGTGACAGTTTTACAAAACCAGCAAACATCATTTTGGGATGTATTAAGAGTACTGTGAGAAAGAAACATGATGTAATTCTTCTGCTCTATTCCATGCTGATTAGACCTCAGCTGGAGTATTGAGTGATTTTTAAGAGCAGGTTAGACAATCACCTGTCTAGAAGGTGCTTGGTCCTGCCATGAGTTCAGGGGACTGGACTTGATGACTTCTCTTGATGTCCCTTCCAGTCCTGTGATTCTATTATTCTGCTTTGAGCTGCACACTCAATGCTATAGCTATCCTACAGAGCTGACAGTAGACACTCTAATTGATGGGAGAGAACTCTCCAGGCAACTAAATTACTCCAGCCCTTGAAAGTGGTGGGAGCTAGGTCACATAGCTCTGTCCACACTGGCACCTGGTCAGTGTAATTTACATGGCTCGGTGGATAACTTATTCACACCCCTGAGTGACAGAACTTACTGACATAAGTGGTAGCATGTTCACAATATTAGCTGATGGAAGGAATTCATTTGTATGACTCATTTTCATGGGTGCGGGGGAGGGGAAATAAACAACAAAATCTATTGTCCTCCTTAAAATGTTCCACGCTACTTTATCTGGTGTTGATGGGCCTGTCTTCTTGGGCAGGCATATTACTTTTTGTAAGAGACAAGGATTTCACACTAGTTAATGTCTCTCCTGTCTGGTGTTTTACACAGTTACAGCAGCTTATGACACATATGCTTAAATCAGACCTTACACAATGGGATTCAGATGTTATACGTGAGATTAATGCAGGGAGTAACATTCAATAAAGTTTAAACCATAAATATAGTCTTATTAGTCTAACACTTATTTGAACAATTTTAATACACAAGACTGGTTCCATCTACGACCTTGCCTTTAGCTGAGACTTGGGGACCCTGGTACGAACTGGCACCTGGTCAGCCACCATCACAACTGGTGTGGTCACATCCCACATCTTGTGCCAGTAGAAGAAATGTCAGGCACAAACTTGCCATTTGCAAAGGCCTCCTAGAAGTGTCCATCTCCCCCCATCCATCCATTAGGAAAGTAAGAGAAGGGAAGTCTCTCATCTCACGGGAGATCATTCTAAGCCATAAGTCCAAGTTGTTGCCTGCTCTGTAGTACAAAATGCTGCAGTGAGAGGAAAAGGGCATATTCCAAGAGAATAAAGGTGAGGCCAATTCTTAGCCACATCAGAAAGTCTTTCTGGAGGAGCCAGCCAGCTCTCTTGCCTCGCAGACACCCACCACTCCCCAGAAAGGCAGAAGAAGGGCACCACTTGAAACAGTAGGACATTGAACTTGCCTTGAACAAGGCACCAGTAAGTAGTGGGATTCTGGAAAGTGTTGGGAGGGAGGAAAGGAAAGGGTGGGCACAGAGAGTCCAGCAGCCAATGGGTGGATGTCATAGAGGAGAATGCAAATTCCTCTTTCCAACATCTCAGTTTGCAAAAATCTATTGAGCCATGAAGCCAGATGTAGCTCAGAGCTCTTTCTGGATTTGATATGACTGTTTTGGACAGCTCTAGAAAACACTTGGCAGCTTCGGCTTCTAGAAGAATTATTGTAAAGAAAAATGAGCACAATAACCACCAATAGTTTGGCAGTTTTCTACAACTCTAGCTTGGTATTTTCTTTGCCTGTATGATATAAGGGCAAATGGCGGGCAAGGTTATACAGCAAAATTCTGTATTCAAGGTTAATCCATTTTAGATATCGCCCCCACTGTAGAGTTGAGAAGCCGGGTGTTCTAAGGCATGAGTTGGTTTTCAAATTTGGTAACCTTGATTCTGATTAAATTAGTCCTCACAGCCAGCCATACGGCAACTGATCTAAGTCTCATTTTAGTCAATAGAAAGATTCTCTTGACTTCAGTGGAAGCTAACTGGGCCTACATGCACTTTCCACATAGCACTGATGTAGTTAAGAAAACATTTGTGATCGTATAAAACCACAACCCTGCATTCACCAGCTAAAGCTCAACAAGTTTTACCTACAACTTACACAAATGTCCACCATGAAATTTCTGAACAGATTTTTGTTGTTGCTTTTTGACAGCTACAGCAAAGCATAGTAAAATGGTTGAAATCTCTCTCATAAAAATTGGGCAGTAAATTTCATGCTCAAGAAATGTTTATTATCTGTTGCCAAAAACCACAGGCACTCTAACGTTTTCCCCATCTTAATTTCCATTCCTACATGCCACTGATGAGTCTGCTACCCCTCAGGACATCTCATTTAGAATAAACAGTTTTATAAACTGTTCATTATATCTGCTCTCATAATTCTTAGAGAAAAGCCAACACTAGTTAATAAGGAATTGAAAATGACGCCACCAGAAAGGGAGCCCCAGTTTGTTTGTTAACCAGCCCATGCGTAATTGCATTATATGGATGGAAGACCTGCAGTGCATTTGTCAGCTTTCACTTCTGGGCCTTGGTCTTGTGTTATCCATGGAGATTCCATAGCCAGATAGACCTATGGGAGGGAATCCTCTAACAGCAGACATGCTAGGAGTGAGTCACAGATTCCGCTCCACATGGCCACTATGTTTGCTGCCTCTGTAATTCCAAAGGAGACGTGTATTCCTGTATCATAGCTGCAGAGACTACACTGGCCATGTGACTCAAACCTAGAGTGCCCCAGCTAACAGCTCTGCAGCAAGAACCTAAGGACCCTTTAGCTGCACTTAGGTACAGCAGAGTATATGGGGTCTGTCTGACCATATCCAAGAGCTGGTAATGTCAGGGTTGGAAGCTGCAGTCTATGTGGTCAGGGAGTGAAGACTCTGGGAAAGGATTTCCTTCTGGATAGCTGTGGCACAACCAGGATCCGGGAGGTCAGAGACAGTGAACAGAGGAGGAGTCGGGAGTCCGGTACCAGGAGGTCCATAGTCTGAGATAGGCCAGAGGACAGACCAATGCATCAGCAGTAGGCTGGATCAGATTTCCAGGAGGCCAGAGGGCAAACTGGGAGTTAGGAGTCAAGAGGTATATAGGGTCCATCTACCAGGAGATCAGGGTACCAGAATACAGACAGCAATCAAAGAGCAAGCCAGGGTTGGAATGCAGTGGCATCAGCAACACAGAACCTCTCCAGTTCCAGGTTCCAGCCCTGCAGGTTCTTTGAGTGCTTTCTAGACACACCTGCAAATCTGGGGATGGAGATCCATTAATTCTACAGAACATTAACTAGGTTGCCTAACTCAGCTCCTTCCCATTATATCCAGCAGGCAAAGGGTGAATGTGAGACTCCTCAATGCAGATGTTCTATACACACACAGCCAGCAAGTAAGAGCAGTTCTGAGGATTGACTATTATACCAGGTAGAAAATTACCCCATCTAGCTTTCAAAATGACCAAAATTTGTAGCTCAAATTATATTTTAGCCCCATGTTTGCTTTAGGCTTTGTCTACACTGCAGAGGTTTTGCGCAATAACGGCTGGTTTTGAAGCATCATGGAGTGTCCACATCTCAAGAAAATGCACAAGAAAATGTACAGTGAATCAACAGAACAGAGGGGTTTTTGCGGTATAGGTATTCTTTCTATGATGAATAACTCCTTTTTGCGTAAGAGCGCTTGTGCAAAAAGGTGTGTGGGGACAGGAAACAAGGGGTTTTTTTTTAATAAAAATAGCCTATCAAAAGAAACACAGGTGCCCTGGCGGCCATTCTGTTAATGGCAATCAGAGCTTTCTTGCAAGAGAGTTTCCAAGCAGTCTGGACGCTCTCTTGCGCAAAAGCGCATCGCTTCTCCGATGCGCTTTTGCAGTGTGGACACGCTCTTGAGCAAGAAGCCTGCAGTGTAGACATTGCCTCAGTGCCTAAAAGAGAGGTTAATATTCTCTTACTATCACATTTTGGGGTATACAGGAGGTTAAACTCAATTAAAAATCTGTCCACCCTGCTGAAAATATATTAATGAAACCAAAGCGAGAGCAGATGTCAGTGACTGCTTTTCATGCCCATTCACCCTCCCACCCCACATCTTTATCAGTAATTGTATCATAGTTGGCTTTCTGCAACACTAATTGGATCACTATCTGATGTGATTTGTAACAGCCACTGAGATTAGAATTTGAACTATCAACAGTAAGGATGGAAAATCCCGTTTAGAAAGTTAACCAGTTAAATTCTGTGTTTAACCAGTTAACTGGCATTCCACAAGCACTTAAAGATTCCTGGCACTTAAAATTAAAAGATTGTAGAGCAGTTTTTAAACTAAGGGATGGAGGAAAGCCAAGTGGTGTGGAGGAGCATGTGGAATAGACAAAGACATCCCTTAGGGGATGATCTATTAATGGAGATTCTTTATATCCTAGTAAGGAGAAGAGAATGGAAGAGGATAAAATACAGGTCAGATCTGATGAGAAACAGTCAAATGTCACATTCAATCTTATCTTGTAATGGCAGACAGCCAAAAAGTGTCAGATTTTTTAAGTACTTACATACAAACACTAGAAATCAAAATAGGATGGGTGAACAAAAGAGTTTCGTATTTAATGAAGATATTGATATAATAGGCAATGGCATCACAGAAGCTTGGTGAAATGAGGATAATCAATAGGACACAGTAACAGTAGGATGCAAAATATACTAGGAGGACAGAACAGGTCATGCTGGCAAGGGGAGTGACACTATATGTGCAAGAAAGCATCAAATGAAGTAAAAATCATAAATGAACCAAACAGACCCATAGAATCATTATGGCTGGTAATGCCATGTCCTGGCATCCTACTCCTAGGGGCATATGTGACTCCATGCCCCCCTCTCCTCCGTTCCTAGGCACTGTCCCCTGCTACTATGGCAGTGGCATGGGAAAAGCCTCTGGAGAAGTGCTTTGTTTCCCTGCCGTTCCCTCAGCTGGGGGGGATAAGGAGCAGCAGTGCACAGAGCTGCTTCCTCCCCCATGCTAGGGTCCGAACCATGGGTGTTCCCAGATAAAGGACACCCGAATTAGAGAATCATAGAATCATAGGACTGGAAGGGACCTCGAGAGGTCATCGAGTCCAGCCCCCCGCCCTCAAGGCAGGACCAAGCTCTGTTTACACCATCCCTGACAGATGTCTATCTAACCTGTTCTTAAATATCTCCAGAGAGGGAGATTCCACCACCTCCCTTGGCAATTTATTCCAATATTTGACCACCCTGACAGTTAGGAATTTTTTCCTAATGTCCAATCTAAACCTCCCCTGCTGCACTTTAAGCCCATTACTCCTTGTCCTGTCCTCAGTAACCAAGAGGAACAAATTTTCTCCTTCCTCCTTGTGACACCCTTTTAGATATTTGAAAGCCGCTATCATGTCCCCCCTTAATCTTCTTTTTTCCAAACTAAACAAGCCCAGTGCATGAAGCCTGGCTTCATAGGTCATGTTCTCTAAACCTTTAATCATTCTTGTCGCTCTTCTCTGTACCCTTTCCAATTTCTCCACATCTTTCTTGAAATGTGGCGCCCAGAACTGGACACAGTACTCCAGCTGAGGCCTAACTAGTGCAGAGTACAGCGGCAGAATGACTTCACGAGTTTTGCTTTCAACACACCTGTTGATACAACCTAGAATCATATTTGCTTTTTTTGAAACAGCATCACACTGTTGACTCATATTCAACTTGTGGTCCACTATGACCCCTAGATCCCTTTCCGCCATGCTCCTTCCTAGACAGTCGCTTCCCATCTTGTATGTATGGAACTGATTGTTCCTTCCTAAGTGGAGCACTTTGCATTTCTCTTTATTAAACCACATCCTGTTTACCTCTGACCATTTCTCTAACTTGATAAGGTCATTTTGAATTATGTCTCTATCCTCCAAAGAAGTTGCAACCCCACCCAGTTTGGTATCATCAGCAAACTTAATAAGCGTACTCTCTATCCCAATATCTACATCATTGATGAAGATATTGAACAGTACGGATCCCAAAACAGACCCTTGCGGAACTCCACTTGTTATCCCTTTCCAGCAGGAAAGGATCAGGTGTATAACAGAAGTTCAGGTGTATAACAGATCACCTGCTCAGAATGGTGTACCCACTATGAAGTGGTCAAGGAGAGTAGAGAAATTTGTCAGGGAAGATTCAATATGTTTTTTATAAAGGAAAATCATTTCTCATCAATCTACTAGAATTCTTTGAGGGGGTCAACTAGAATGTCAGTGAGAGAGATCCAGTTAATATAGTCTTCTTAGATTTCCAGAAAGCCTTTGATAATGTCTTTCACCCAAAGCTCTTAGCAAGCTGTCATGGGATAAGAGGGAAGCTTTTCTCATGGATTGGTAACTGGTTAAAAGATAGAAAACAATAGGTAGGAATACATGGTCAGTTTTGAGAATGGAGAGAGGTAATTAGTGGTGTTACCAAAGGGTCTGTACTGGGACCAATACTAACTAATATATTCATAAGTGTTCTGGAGAAATGGGTAATCAGGGAGGTGGCAAAATTTGTAGATGATATTAAACTGCTCAAGATAGTTAAGTCCACAACAGACTCTGAAGAGCTTCAAAAGATTCTTACACAACTGGGTGATTGGCCAACAAAATGACAGAAGTAATTCAAAGTTGATAAATGCAAAATGATGCATATTGGAAAACATAATCCCAACTATGCATATAAAATGATGGAGTCTAAATTGGTAATTACCACTTGCGAAAGATCTTGGAATCATTGTCAATAATTCTCTGAAAACAACTACTCAGTGTGCGGCAGCAGTAAAAAAAGCTAACAAAATGTTGGGACACATTAAGAAAGAGGAACATGGTAAGATGAAAAATATCTCATTACCTTTATAAATTCATGATATGACCACATCTTGAATACTGTGTGCAGATGTGGTTGCACCATGTCAAAAAACTCATTGGAATTGGAAAAGATTTAGAAAAGGGCAATAAATATGATTGGGGGTATGAAATGTATGCCGTATGAGGAGAGATTAATAAGACTAGGGCTTTTCAGCTTGGAAAAGAGATGACTAAAGGGAGACAGAACAGAGATCTACAAAATCATGACAGGCGTGAGAAAGTAAATAACGCTGTTCTATTTACTCCTTCCCATAACACAAGAACTAGGTGTCACCAAATTAAATTAATAGACAGCAGGTTTAAAATGAACAAAAAGAAGTATTTCTTCACACAATGCAGAGTCAACCTGCCAGAAGATGTTGTGAAGGCAAAGAATTTTACAACGTTTTAAAAAGGGACTAGATATATTCAGGGAGCTTAGGTCCATCAATGGCTATTAACCAGGATGGGCAGGAATGGTGTCCCTATCCTCTTTTGCTCAGGACTGGGAATGGGTGACAGGGAATGGATCACTTGATGATTGCCTGTTCTGTTCATTCCTTCTTGGGCATCTGGCATTGGATACTGGGTTAGATGGATCTTTGGTCTGAACTAAGGATGTTAAGGACTAGTCGACTATATGATAAGCAAATGCTTATGGGATAGTCGCTCTCCCCTTGCTGCCTCTATCAGATAGAGGCAGCAAATGAGGGGGGGATAAGGGGTACTTCAAAGCGGCAGTGTCACACAGAGCCTAGAATCTGAAATGCACAAAAGCCTTTTGGAGCTCTTTCAAAGACGAAGCGCCTTCATGGAGCCCAGAGTCAGCGGGACATCCCACTGGCCCAGGCTGCATACAGAGTTTCAACTTTGAAATAGACATTTCAAAGGAGGAATGCGGAAGTGCCTACTGACTAGTCAAGTAGTCGATGGAAATTCCATCAACTACTCGATTAGTAAATTAATCGATAATTAACATCCTTAGTCTGAACCAGCATGACTGTTCTTTCTTTTGTTCTGCATGAACTTATATGAAATTTGCAGCAGCTGCAGCCAAGTATTAAGCAACCCTACAAGTGTTATGACAAGAAACTTTTAGTAAAGGTGAAGCAGACAACCTCTGTTTACAAGAACCCTGCGTGAATGGAAACTGTAATTGAATTTGAAGGGAAAACTGCATGGACAGAATCTCTCTCTCATGAAAGCAGCAATAATTTTGATGACACACTGTAAGGTAAATTATCTTTCTCCAGTAAACTAGGATTATGGTTGCATTCTCGTAGCATACCTGACCTTGAGAGTGCTCTGAAATGCAGGGAGTGAATAATATCTTCTCCTCGTTCTGTGCTAGGTTTCCCTAAGTGAGTTTACAGAATAAGCCAAACCATTTTTCTATACTGAAAGCTTGACATAGGTTTTTTTCCCAATAAGGATGGATACCAGCCTGCTTCTGCTATTTTATTGTCAGCAAAAAGCATGTGAAGTAGATGATGGGTTCTGCTCTTAATATCATGCTTCATTACTCAACTTAAAGGTTTAGAGTACATGAGTATTTAGAATGCTTGCTCTGTTATTTATTTTGCCACTCAACATTCCATGCAAAGACCAACTTTTGGCTAGTATCTTAATCCAGGTAAGTTAAGTTTGGAACTACTCAAAATGACTTCAAATGAGAAAGACAACACTGTGCTACTGGGGAGAAGGAGAATTGTATGTAAGTGTTTTGCAAAAGAATTTTGTCCGTTTATCATAAGATTTGTCGAGTGGCCATAAGAAACAAGCCCTACGGCTTTATAGACTCATATTGACTATGATAGGGAATACCAAGTGTTCTCAAACTCCTGCACTCTCACACACACAGGTTCACAGCAGCCATGGAAATGTATGATTGGTGGAAAATCTAGAAATCAAACAGCAGCAGCAACACTAACTAGAAAAATGCAGCCTTGACCTGATTGGCCTATAAATGCTACCACACTATAAACATGAAATAAGAACAACCAGACAAACACCAAGGCTACCTCTACACTGGCCCCTTCTTCGGAAGAGGCATGCTAATTTCGAACTTTGGAATAGGGAAATCCGCGGGGGATTTAAATATCCCCCACGGGATTTAAATAAACATGGCCGCCGCTTTTTTTCTGGCTTGGGGAAAAGCCGGAAAAGAGCGTCCAGACTGGCGCGATCCTCCAGAATAAAGCCCTATTCCGGAGGATCTCTTATTCCTACTTTCAAGTGTGGAATAAGAGATCCTCCGGAATAGGGCTTTATTCCGGAGGATTGCGCCAGTCTGGACGCTCTTTTCCGGCTTTTCCCCAAGCCGGAAAAAAAGCAGCAGACATGTTTATTTAAATCCCGCGGGGGATATTTAAATCCCCCGCGGATTTCCCTATTCCAAAGTTCGAAATTAGCATTCTTCTTCTGAAGAAGGGGCCAGTGTAGACGTAGCCCAAGAGAGAAACAGAATCTCAGTCAGAGGTCTTTCCCTAGCAAACTCTCAGATCAGACCCTGTCAGAGAGAGAAAGAGACAGAGACAGAGAGGCAACATGCACAGAGCCAGGATTCCAGTCATATTTAATTTCAGGTGTACATAGAAATCCAGGTGAGTGTCAGAATCCTAAAAAGAACAGCTGGGATAAAGCATCAAAGAAAATTGAAATCTGAGGCTGGGAGCACTGGAGGAGTTTGTAATAAGGTTCCATGAGTATTTAGAAGGCTGCTCGGATATTATTTTGTCACTCAACATTCCATGCAAAGATCAACTTTTGGCTAGTACCTTAATCCACCTTAAAGGTAAGTTAGGTTTGGAACTACTCAAAATGACTTCAGATGAGAAAGACAACAGTGTGCTACTGGGGAGAAGGATTATTGTATGCAAGTGTTCTGCAAAAAAATCTTGTCCGTTTATCATAAGATTTGTTGAGTGGCCATAAGAAACAAGCCCTAAAACCAAAGTCAGAGTCAAAAGACAGAGTGAAAACCAAAAACCAGAGTCCGATTTGGGTTTCAGGGTCTGAGTCAGGAGGAGTTGAAGTCCAAATCAAGCTGAGGTTAAGGTCAAGCATTGAGGAGCAGGAATGGTTGTGGCAACTACAGAAAATCCACCTTAGTCCCTAGACACTTCCTGAAATGTCCCTTGCATTTATATAGTGCAATGAGCAGCCATGAGGCTGTTACTTGTCAAATCCTTTGTGGTGGAACATCCCCTATCTATGTCCAGAAGGGGTTGTGCACAGCTTTGATGTGTTCATAGCTCTAACACAAAGTGTACGGTGGCTATAGCTTAAAAAGTCCATCAAATACGACATTGCTCTGAGCTACAGCACCCAAAATCAGGACCAGTACTGGCCCTGGACCAAAGATATTTTCACAAAGTCCCCTGACCCCTTGTCATCAAACATGGACCACACTAGCCAATAATCATTGTGAGGAAAACTTTGGGGTAGGCTACAGTTGATATTACCACCTGTCTCTTGGTGTGTCTAGACTACATCCCTTTTCTCAAAAAAGGGATGTAAATTAGACACTTCGAAATTGCAAATGAAGCCAGGATTTAAATTTCCTCGCACTTCATTTGCATAATGGCAGCTGCAGTTTTTTTTCAAAATAGGGCTTTTCAGTAGAAAAACGGCAGTTTAGATGGGGATCTTTCGAAAATGAATCCCTTTTTTCAACAGATCCTGGTCTCCTCAAAAAATGAAGTGTCTAATTTACTTCCCTTTTTTGAGAAAGGGATGTAGTTTAGACACAGTCTTAGTGCTTCCCCACAATCCTACAGAAAACCATACGGAGACTGAAAATTCAGTTGTTGAGGGTTTTCAGCAACAGCCACACAGAGTTGATCTCTCTACAATAAAATACAAATAGAATAAACGGAATGAACTTAATTCTTAAGTACCAGCTTCATAAAGATAAAACTTGTATAAATTTCCACTAAATGAAAAGACTACTTAATAAGTCACACACACCATCTTTATAGTTATATCTGAATATACACATGATAACCAAATAAAATCTTAACAGATAATTCCCCCCGGAAACACAGTGAGAAGTAACTCAGAGTCCCAAAAGACTTAGCTTGAGTTCACCTAAGTCTTAGTTACAATCTTCGCTTATCAGTGTCATTCATACATCACTGCAATAATATCATCCTTTCTCTTGCTTGCAAAAATCTCCCATTGGAACCCAGGCAGATGCTTTCTCCTCTTCTGCTGGACTGTAATCACTTAGTCTGCTAGTTAGTTAATTAAGCAATTAGTGGGAAATAAGTTAACTGGAGCAAAACATAGAGACTCGTTCCCCATCGTCACACTGAAATGAGAAAAGACTTGGTGCGTCAGACTGAGTAAAACAATTAACTACAACCACTTGGGACATTAGTTTGCCCTCTCCATTTTCCCTTTCTATAGCTAACACTGCTAGACTTTCTTTGTTGTAAAATTAACAGTATCACTAGTCAGTGGGAAAATGCTTCAGAATTAGGGGGAAAGAGCCTGCTTTCTGCTCCTGTGGCTCAGCTTCTCTTGGCCCATCCCATCATATGTCCTGTTGGGAAGCAGCTGCCTTGATTACTTGCCCCCAGTGGAGTCTGTTGCTCAGTTGGCTCTTTGTGGCTTGCGCACACCCAACACTACCACACCAACTTCCAGAAACATCTGGGCCTGGAATGCTACTTCTGCATTGGCCTAGCCACAGTGACCCAAACCCAACTCATTCCTCCCCCACTTCTCTCTAGATCTCTTAAAGTGATGTCTGCTAATCAGGCATGTGTGGGTTACATATGCACCAGAGAGGAAGCAATATGCATAGCTTACATTGCTGCGTACAATGTAATGATGCCCCAGGCAGTTGTAGCTGGGACCAGAAAATACAGCCTAATCTCTTACCAGCACTCCCACAAGTTAAACATTTATTTGAAGGTACTGAAAGCTCATTGCACTCAGCAGCTCCCAGGATCCAACCATCAGTTAGCAATCACCAAGCATCCAGTGTTTTTTTACCCCATTTCCAATCTCTGCTTTCTCTTGAGACCTTTGATTGCAATATATTGAAAACGCCACATACACTATCCATATTTTAATGAGTGTCTCCTTCAGGAATGCCAGTTTTGTAACAATTTTTTTTAATACCATCCAAAAATAAAAGGGAAATGTATTAATATTTGGAAGCATTCATTAATTGTTAAAATCTTTGTTTATCTGAATACTGCAGATACCCCTGAAACATTTCAGATAAAGAAGGTGGTGCTGTATGTAAAATGAAGTCACCTGGAAAGATTTTCCTACATAGTAAATTCTAATAGGCAGCCACTATTCAAGAGTTGAAATTTTACCAAGAATTTCCCTGGCAGTTCCTTTCAAAGGGATCACTGCTTGCTGCAAAAGGGAGTTTGTTTAATTAATCAGTTATTCCATTACTTCCAAAAATGTGCTGTATACAATGGAATAAATCATTTCATGCCTTTCCTGAGTAAATTCTCCCACATACAAATATCCACAGTACAGAATCTATTAGATCTATAAGGCCAGCAGGGTTGAATAATTGTGGGAGAACACTGTCATGAAGCATAACCGCATGACAGTATAGGAGCCAAAGAAATCAGACCTACTCAAAGGCTTTCCTTTGCATAAAACCCCCCCAAAAAACATCAAAATCAAATCTCACAGGTAGAAGGAGGCTTTCACTACAAACGTGTTTCTAATTTCCAGTGGTGTTGATTACTTCTATTATTTCAATAATTTATAGCAGCTTTAGATACTTTAGGGCACATAAACATCTGGGCTAGGTCTAGACTGGCAAGATTTTTTGGGCGCAAAAACTTGCCAGCTGTCTACACTGGCCGCTTGATTTTGTGCAAAAGCACTGACGTTCTACTGTTCGAAATCAGTGCTTCTTGTGCAAATGCTTTGACGTTCCCGTTCGGACAAAAGCCCTTTTCTGGAAATGTTTTTGTGTGAGAGGGCCAGTGTAGACAGCTAAACACTTTTGTGCAAAAAAGCCCCGATGGCGAAAATGGCGATTGGGGCTTTCTTGCGCAAAACCATGTCTAGATTGGCACGGATGTGCTTTTGCGGAAAAGCGTCCGTGCCAATCTAGACGCTCTTTTCCGCAAATGCTTTTAACGGAAAAACTTTTCCATTAAAAGCATTTGCGGAAAATCATGCCAGTCTAGACGTAGCCCTGGCATATTCTCTGTGCTGTTTCATACAATGACACACTCTGTATTGAAAGAGTTGGGTTTGTAAATGAGAATCATCTTTTAAGTTAGTTATTACAATGATATATGTTTCTCAACATTTAAAATGTGCTGTGAGACGGTACCATCTCTTCAGCAATAAGGAAGTGGAAGCTGAAGCTAAGTCTAGACTGCAAGCTTCTTTCAGAAGAAGCTTTTCTGGAACAGAGTGTCTATACAGCAAAAGAGCAATAAAAAAGCGATCTGCTTTTTTGAAAGATAGCATCCATACTGATTGGATGCTATCTCGCATTTCAAATGTGGTTACTGTGGACGGAGTGGCCACGAGGGCACCTGTGCTTTTTCCTAGAGGCCTCTTCTTTCGAAAAAACACTCTCTTCCATGTCCACACACGCTTTTTTGGAAAAAGGCTTCTTCCCCGTAGAAAGAGGTTTATCGCTGTCAGAAAAATCCCTCCATTCTTTCGACTTTCTGTCAAAAGAACGCAATAGCAGTGTGGATGTAAGTGTAGTTTTTCCAGAAAACTGGCTGTTTTTCCGGAAAAACTCTGTAGTGTAGACATACCCTGGAAGTGAATAGATCAGAACTTAAACATTAGAAGAGAAAGAGAGAAGCAAACAACTGCCGCCAGTGACAGAATGGCCATTTTACTAGGAATTTACAAAGGACACCTGTCATGGCTCCTTCCCCACTCTGGCACAATAAATGCAGAAGTGGGGGCCAGCAAGTGTACCCCAAAACCTTATCTACCAGGCTTTGGTATAAAACTTCCCCCCCAAAATCTTAAAAACCTAGATTTTGGGAATAAAACTTCCCCTGCCACCTCCCAAATTAATAAAGAAACCAGGAGAAAGACCATTTGGGAAAATCTCACACCTAAAGTAAAAAGCAGGACACCACCATTGACCAATACCAGGGTACTAAAAGGAAAAGAGAAAACTTTTATTATCACCACAATATTCCTGTTGCAAGCATAATGCCTAGATGGAAAAGTAACAAAATATACTCATGGAGAAACTCCATGGGCCTAGAACTTAATTACAAAGAAAAGCCAAAACATCTTTTAAAAAGTGCACAGACAGCAGATCCCATACCCAAACCATAAAACAATGAAATCTAATGGATTTATCTAAACTTTACCCTACTTACAGAAAGTGAAGAAAGAGTCTTTTCTTGGAGGGAGACATAGTGTTTGTCCCTCTCAATAGCTGGAGAGAACTGCCCAGGGCAAAGGAGGGAAAAACCAAAAATTCCTTTCTCCCAGTTTGAAATTCCTACCTGCATTCCTATTGGCCACTCTACCTCGCTAGGTAAGAGACATAGTTAAACTCTTAGTCCGCGGGCTGCTGGCTAACCATCATAATCATGACAACACCCTAGAAAGGCATGATGGGAAACAGAACCCATGGAAAGACAGCCATATACCATGGCAGGGACTAGAAAGTGACCAACAGCTTCCTGGGGGAAAAGCTGTTTTGTTGCCACTGCTTTGTCAATCTCCACTGTTTCACAAACATATTAAATACATATTGGTCTGAGTCTCAATGGTCTCGCCAGTGGTGCAACTAAACAAAAGGTCTTATCAGTATGGGAGTAGGGAGGGGCATATCAGATGGGGGGGGCATGTGGCTCTTTCCACATGACCCAGCCCTGCCCCTGGCCCAGGAACCCCACAGACTTCCCCTTCCCTCTGCTCCCCTCCCCATCCCATAGGGGAGGGGCAGCTGGGAGTGGTATGGCAGTCAGAGGAGCTGCTGGCAGTTCTGCTCCTCTCGCTAATGTCCCTCCCAGCAGGGAAAGGAGCAGAACTCCCAGCCCCACTTCTACCCCTCCTCAAAGCTCTGTCTCTGTGTACATGGCTGCGGAAGGGCTGACAGTACTGCTCTTTTCCCCTCTGGGAGGGTATGTCTACACTACCCCGCTAGTTCGAACTAGCGGGGTAATGTAGGCATACCGCAATTGCAAATGAAGCCTGGGATTTGAATTTCCCGGGCTTCATTTGCATAAGCCGGGGCGTCGCCATTTTTAAATCCCCGCTCGTTCGAACCCCGTGCAGCGCGGCTACAAGGGGCACGAACTAAGTAGTTCGAACTAGGCTTCCTAGTTCGAACTACCGTTACTCCTCATTCCACGAGTATGCCTACATTACCCTCCTAATTCGAATTAGGAGGGTAGTGTAGACATACCCGGAGAGACAGCAAGGAAAGGTAAAGATTGCTGGCTGCTTCTCCAGCTGCTGTAGTGCTCCCAGCCCACTTGTACCGCTTGATATTGAGATCATTTATTTGTATGCTCATCCACATTCCTTCTTTGCATGTGTCCTGTTCGATGCCTCGTCAAAAATGTACACTTTGGAATGTCTGAAAGCACCAGATAGTCAAATATACCATTAGTGGAGGTACAATTCTAAAAAAGTTACTACACTGCTAAACAAAACCAATAGCTGTAATGAGCTCACTGCAGATTTAAATGAAGAACATATAACTGAGATGGTTAAAAATCAATAGCACTGCTACAGGTTATTGCTAACATGACAAGTGTGAATTCTCTGCCATTTCCTACGGATGAAGGTCAAGAGGGAGCTGAACAGGGCACTCTGAAGCTAGAGCAGCCCCATCTGTTGCAAATAAAACTCTGAATTGGCAGAGAAAACACAACAAAAAATAAGTCTGTTGTCTGCTTTTACTAACTGTAAAGACTGATCCTACAAGGGGAAAACATTCTCAACATCCGTCATGTAAAATGGAAGAGCTGACAGCAGAATCTGTCTGTGGTGATGAATGCACAGAATCTAAGTATGTTTCCTGCAAACTGCTTGTATCACTAAGGCTGAGACAGAGTATGCCCCGGAATGCACCTCTTCCTCTTCCACATCAGCTTCCACTTGGGCTTCTGCCACAAAACTTCACACTAGCTGCGATACCTGAGGGAACCATGATTTCGTGGGTGAAAATGTGTGACAACGCTGACAGAAGAAAATCAAAGGGGGGTAGCCGTGTTAGTCTGTAATTTTAAAAAACGAGTAGTCCTGTAGCACCTTAGAGACTAACAAATATATATACAGTCTTATGAGCTTTCATGGACAAAACTCACTTCCTCAGATGAACAGAGTGTAGAGAAAAGTGGAAAGAAAAATTGTGAGAGTCTCCCCTTTTGTCTCCACTCTGCTCATCTGAGGATGAGGTTTTGCCCATGAAGGCTCATACTATATTTATATCAATTCATATTTGTTAGTCTCTAAGGTGTTGCAGGATTACTCGTTTTTTAGAAGAAAATCAGTGGAGGAAAAGTTCAAGCTATTTATATGTACGCACCATGTGTGCTGCTGGCCACAGCTGTAACTTGTCTTCAGACAATCACAAAGTAGGAGTAAGGTTTTTAATACCAGAATGTGAGAAGTCCTCATATCAGCAAGGACAAGAGAAACTGAACTGCAAAAACATTTCTCCCACAACATTCCTTCTGAGCGATGATTAATGACAAAATATAATCAGCTATAGTGCAATTATTGGATATGACATGCTAGCAAAATACATATGTTTGCATAACAAAGGAAGCAAATAAAGGCAGTTTCCCCGAAGGCTATCAAACCCAGGACTTGGACTGGTAGAAAGAAAGAATAGCAATCATCTATCTTGTGTGTAATTTGATCCTTACCATCCATCTGCTTCATCTTGTTTTAGAGTCCTACCATTGAAATTCTCTCTCACATAAAACATACATGTTTCTCCCAGACATTTATATTTAGGTCCCTCCAACAGATGCAAAGTATCAAAAAAAATCAAGGAATCAAATGATTTTCAAGTCTCAGGAGAATTCTGTATAGTGCAAGTAGCAGACATGAGGCAAAAGCTGGAAATAAAACTCATAATTAATTAGCAAGAGTATAACACCACCACTAATACTTTGGTGAAATCCTAAATCTGTTAAATTCCTTATAGCAGAATTGCAATAATGACCGGGAGAGCCACTCTGAATTATCAAGGAAGCAACAATAATCACCCAGCAAAAGCAGAAGTTTTACTGTATGTTAGTATTAGAGATGGGCAAAATGAGAACCTTTTGTCTGAACCACAAACCCAAAATCTTTGGGAATTCTAATAATGGAACTTAGATATGAACCTCAGCGAAAAATTCATACAGAAGTGGAGAATAACAAGCATTTCACACAAAAATAAAAGCGTTTCGCCAGCTGGGATTCTTCTGAAACCTGCACAGCTCTACCCTAAGCCCCAGAGACTTTCTTATCCCTATGAAAAATAATTACTCTAAAGAATATTTCCACATGAAGCCCTAGGGAACAAATTATCATATTTCCCTGGAAAACACTCTATTATTTTCCTATAAATTTTTTTGCTTGCTTCCAAGAGGTAGGCAAGCACACACTACAGCCAATAGAAATAGTATTTGGTATTTCATTTAATATCATATGCTGAGTTTCTGTTTTCTGGCACCCTTCACAACATGTCTATTTTAATTTTGGAAAAGTCCACCTATGTTAATCATCAGATCCATATGGCACTCTTCTAGTGTGAATTCCAAACAAAAACACTTTAATTAGGAGTATATTAACTCAATAGGCATGTATGTACATGTTAACATTCATCTGCATTCATTAGTACAAATGCTTGTATAAGCATTATAAAATACTGGCAAACATTAAGTTTTAAGTGTCCAGAAATTATGGCCTGCATGCAATAAAACAAATGTTTTAAACAGGATGCATTAAGTTTTTCATGTTGGATATTAATATTGCTGGGATATTTTTAGAAATAACATAGTAAAAACAGTAACTCGGAAAGTCTTAAAATTTCTAATAAATACACATATATTTTCCACTGTTCTGCATAGTGCCAAAGATGCTTTCTGACAGTGCTAATATCATCCATTATACATACACCTATTCACCGCCTTTAAATACTAGAAATCACAAAATACCCGATGCAGTGGGGTGCAGCATGTTTGCTTTAATAACAATAAGATGTATTTCTTTATTGTCTATCTCAGTCGCATCTTAAGTATTGTTGACATGGACTTTATGAAAATATTGCCTTCCAAGAATGTGACACATCGAATAATGAACTGAGGTCCAACAAGACCTTCTCAATCAACGAGGATGCTCAAGAATAGATTTAAGGCTTAGTTCCTATGCAATTGTTAAGATAAAAAGTGTAGTTCAACATTTATATCTGGTGGGAAGTTTAACTTCAGTATCATCAATGGAAATACACCAGAAAATGGTTTACGGCAAATGCCCTTGTATTATGAATATCTGATATTTGACAATACACCACTGATGGTGAAACTGACAGAAGTTAAAAAGGCAATTAAAACAAGCCAAACACTAACTCATAGAATAATAGGGCTGGAAGAGACCTCAGGAGGTCATCGAGTCCAGCTCCCTGCCCAACGCAGGACCAATCCCAGCTAGGACTTTGTCAAGCCAGGACTTAAAAACCTCTAGGGATGAAGATTCCACCACCTCCCTAGGTAACCTATTCCAGTGCTTCACCACCCTCCTAGTTAAATAGTTTTTCCTAATATCCAACCTAGAACCCGCCACCCCACTGTAACTTGAGACCATTGTTCCTTGTTCTGCCATCCATCACTACTGAGAACAGCCTCTCCCCATCCTCTTTGGAACCTCCCTTCAGGAAGTTGAAGGCTGCTATCAAATCCTCCCTCACTCTTCTCTTCTGCAGACTAAATAAGCCCAAATCCCTCAGCCTCTCCTCGTAGGTCATGTGCTCTAGCCTCCTAATCATTTTGTTGGCCCTCCGCTGGACCCCCTCCAATGCGTCCACATCCTTTCTGTAGTGGGGGACCCAGAACTGGACACAATACTCCAGATGTGGCCTCACCAGTGCCGAATAAAGGGGAATAATAACTTCACTAGATCTGCTGGAAATGCTCCTCTTAATGCACCCTAATATGCCATTAGCCTTCAAGGGAACACTGTTGAATCATATCCAGCTTCTCACCCACTGTAATCCCCAGGTCCTTTTCTGCTGAACTGCTACTTAGCCGGTCAGTCCCCAGCCTGTAACAATGCTTGGGATTCTTTTGTCCCATGTGCAGAACTCTACACTTGTCCTTGTTGAACCTCATCAACTTTCTTGTGGCCCAATCTTCTAATTTGTTTAGGTCACTCTAGACCCTATCCCTGCCCTCCAGCATATCTACCCCTCTGCCTAGCTTAATGTCATCTGCAAACTTGCTGAGGGTGCAATCCATCTCCTCATCCAGGTCATTAATAAAGATGTTGAACAAAACTGGCCCTAGAATTGATCTTTGGGGCACTCCACTTGAAACCAACCACCAACCAGACATCGAGCCATTTATCACTAACCATTGCGCCCAACAATCTAGCCAGCTTTCTATCCACCTTACAGTCCATTTATCCAACCCATACTTCCTTAACTTGCTGGCAAGAATATTGTGGGAGACCATATCAAAAGCTTTGCTAAAGTCAAGGTATATCACATCCACTGACTTCCCCATGTCCACAGAGCCAGTTACCTCATCATAGAAGCTAATCTGATTGGTCAGGCATGACTTGCCCTTGGTGAATCCATGTCGACTATTCCTGATCACTTTCTCCTCTTCCAAGTGTTTCAAAATAGATTCCTTGAGGATCCCCTCCATGATTTTTCTGGGGACTGAGGTAAGGATGACTGGTCTGTAGTTCCCTGGGTTGTCCTTCTTCCCTTTTTTTAAAGATGGACACTACATTTGCCTTTTTCCAGTCATCTGGGGCCTCTCCGATCTCCACAAGTTTTCAAAGATAATGGCCAAAGGCTCTGCAATGACATTTGCCATGTCCCTCAGTACCTCAGATGCATTTAATCCAGACCCATGGATTTGTGTATGTTGAGCTTTTCTAAATAGTTCTTAGAAAAGGAACTAAATAAAATCATGGAGGATGGGTTCATCAATGCTTATTAGCCAGGATGGGTAGGAATGGTGTCCCTAGCCTCTGTTTGTGGAGAATGGGGGAAGGGAGGAATCACCTGTTCTGTTCATTCCCTCTGAAGTACAATTCAACCTACAGTTATATTTTTAAATTACATTTTTGGAACAACCAGCAAACAAAAGAATATTTGACCTTCCTCTTCTTTGGAGTCATGCAGGATTTATGTGGATAAAGAGAATCATACAAGAGAGACTGGAGCTAGTGTACTAAAATAGCAGAGTAGACTTTTCAGCTCCAGATTTCAAGCAAAGATAGTCAGGTGGGTTTACGAGGCTCCAGCCTGAGCTGCAATGTCCACACTGCTGTTTCTAGCATGAGCCTTGCTATCAAGAGTCTGTGTATCCCTGGCTGGAGACTTAGTTTCAGCTACAGCATAGACAAAAGGAAGAAAGGAGAACAGCAAATTACACACCCTGGACTTCAGAAAAGCAGACTTTGACTCCCTCAGAGAACTGATGGACACGATCCCCTAGGATGCTAACATGAAGGGCAAAGGAGTCCAGGAAATCTGGCAGTATGCTTAAGAAGCCTTATTGAAGGCACAAGAACAAACCATCCCAATGCTCAGTAAGAAAAGCAAATAGAGTAGGCAACCAGATTGGCTTACCAGGGAAATCCTTGGCAAGCTTAAACACAAAAAGGAAGCTTATAAGAAGTGAAATTTAGATATATGACTAGGGAGAAGTATAAATATACTGCTCGAGAATGCAGGGGAGTAATCAGAAAGGTGAAAGCACAATTGGAATTGCAGCAAGCATGGGATGTGAAGGGTAACAAGAAAGGTTTCTACACCAAGGTCTGTCCACCTCCTTCCCATACTGCGTTGCCTAGTGCGGTAGTCTGGGAGCTGACTTTGTCTGTAAAGACAGAGGCAAAAAAAATACATTGAGTACTTAAGCTTTTCCCACATCATCTATCACTAGGTTACCTCCCTCATCCAGTAAGGGTCCCACACCCTCCCCGATCACCCTCTTATTGCTATCATGCCTGTAGAAACCTTTCTTGTTACCCTTCACATCCCTCGCTAGCTGCAATTCCAATTGTGCTTTCGAGGAGCAAGATCTGTGCTTATGATTAAAATTATGATGTCAAGTCTAGACAATTTTGCTATAAATAGCTAGGATTGCATTGCACATCACAATATATTACTTCCTGGGAAACCCATTTAACTACGTTTGTCCCAAAAGTTCTTGCTTGTCTGGCACATTGTTTAAAATAGTTCTTTGAAGCGCAATATAGTCAGATTTATTACACAAAAGTTTAATTAAAAGTGGGTTCCACTGAACTTAAGATGTTGATTGTATTAAATATCACCAACCCCAGCATAGAATAGTGAGATTTTATACTAAAACTCCAAATGTATTCAGAGAAAAATATTAACTTTAGTATAAATATATTAATTCTGTCTTACCATATTTGCGATATAAGCGGATCCAAAGTATATGCATGAGGAAATGACTGGATAAGTCATTTATAGTGAATACCTTGTCAAAGAAATCTGCACAGGAATTATACATAAACTATAGATTTTTGAAAATCTAGCTCTTCATATATGCTTTGTGAACTTATTTCAACCAGTGGATATGTTTATAAATGAAGCTGATAGAAAACTATTCCTCTGAAAATGTTTCTATCAGAAAATGCTGTTTTGTCAAACTAGAAATGCTTTGTGGGAATATATCTTCTTCAACTAAAGTGCTAACAAAAAATTCAGAATGATTCAAAATCATTTTTGGAATATTTCATTTTGTTTTTCTCATTTCATTTTTACTTGTAATAGCAAAATCAATATTATACATTTAATATTTACATAACATTCTCAGTAAAGGCACAGTGATGTTTATGAATGTTTTTGAATTTCCATTCTGTAAAATATTTCAAGATTCTGACTTTCTGCCCTGATTCAAGAGGAAAATCATTTTCTAACGGTCAGAATTTCCCATGCATCAGAAATTCCATTTTGTCATCTATTGTTTCTGTGAACTACTTTTTATTTATAGTGTGTGTCTGATCATCTAAGTCACATGGTTCCAATTTAGCTCCCTAACTGAATAATTGAGGGACTGTTTTTCAGAAGCAGTGAGCACCTTCAGCTCTCGTTGACTTCAGCTGGCTTCATGGACAGAGCTGAGTGAATAGCTGATTTTTTAGTTCAAGGGCTAAACAGAAAAATTGGGTAAGGAAGGAGTTAGTTTATTCTGAAACCAACTTGAATTTCAACTTTAAAAAAATAATTCCTTGTTTTTTCACCAAGTTCAACTCAAATTCATAAATTATTTTGATGCCCTTCCAGAAATGCATTTTTGGCCAATTTTCTATTCACCAAAAAAAAGCCCCCTGCGTTATTTGTTATTGTTTAGTGCTTCTGAAAATCAGAGCCTGAAATTTTATAAACAATAATGAGTATTTTAGTGTAAATAGTGAATACCTCTAATTGTACATGAATATCCTTATTCCCATGGAAATCTGGATGTTTGAATGAAAAACATCAATTCTCCAAAATCTGTGTGACTAAAAACATAATGAAGAGCATCTGTTTTCTGCAGACAATCCATTCAGTTCCATTTATCCAGGAAATATAACGTGCAATTTTGCTCTGAGCTCCAGCATATGCATCAACCAAGCAGTCATTCTTGTTTATTAAGTATTTGCAGGAACTTTTTTTGGACAGATCAAGTTTACTGATTTTTTTACATATTTTAGTACAAAAAGATCTATTTCCATAATTTAACTTTTTGTCTATAGATGCTTCACAAGTACACTGGAATGTTTTGTAGCCATGTTCTTTACTCCTAGCTGTCTTTTAAACCAGGGAGAACAGCAATAGAGAATGAACAAAAAAGTTATTCAATATAGTCCCAGGTTAGAAGAGGGAGCAGCACCTGCACACATATCTCAGGTCTTTGCAATCGTACATATAAAAGGGAAGTATAATTTTAATAAACACTTGCAGAAAAGCAAACTACTTCAGGTCAAAGTCAAGGTTGTGGACTTTTTTTTGGCAATGCATTCAGGTTAAGACCTGGAATTAAGTAATTTACTGAACATATTTTCATTAAAAAGGCATTAAGTAGTTCAAATGCTTCCAGGTGTTCATGAAGTTGTACCTTCAACCACTGCAGTGTCCCTTTGCATTTAACCAATGTTGGGCACACAACCAAGGAGTCAAAACCACACTTTTCTTAAAATATAAGAACGGCCATACTGGGTCAGACCAACGGTCCATCTAACCCAGTATCCTGTCTGTCAACAGTGGCCAATACCAGATACGCCAGAGGGAAGGAATAAAACAGGTAATCCTCACGTGATTCCCTCCCCTGTCACTCATTTCCAAACAGAGGCCAGGGACACCATTCCTACCCATCCTGGCTAATAGCCATTGATGGACCTAACCTCCATGAATCTATCTAGCTCTTTTTTGAATCCTGTTACAGTCCTAGCCTTCCCCACAGCCTCTGGCAAGGAGTTCCAGAGATTGACTGTGTGCTGATTGAAGAAAAACTTCCTTTTATTTGTTTTAAACCTGCTGCCTATTAATTTAATTTTGTAACCCCTAGTTCTTATTATTGTGGGAATAAATAACTTTTCCTTATTCACTTTTCCCACACCAGTCATGATTTTATAGACCTCTATCATATCCCCTCTTAGTCTCCTCTTTTTTAAGACAAAAAGTCCAAGTCTTTTTAATCTCTCTTCATATGTAGCCCTTTTTTAACCTTTTCCAATGCCAGTATATCTTTTTTAAGATGAGGCAACCTCATCTGTACGCAGTATTCAAGATGTGGGTATATCATGGTTTTATATAGAGGCAATAAGATATTTTCTGTCTTATTACCTATCCCTTTTTTTAAATGATTCCTACCATTCTATTTGCTTTTTTGACTGCCACTGCACAGAGTAGATATTTTCAGAGAACGATCCACAATGACTTCAAGATCTCTCTCTTGAATAGTTATAGCCAAATTAGTCCCCATCATATTGTATATATAGGTGGGATTATTTTTTCCACTGTGCATTACTTTACATTTCTCATCATTAAATTTCATTTGGTATTTTGTTGCCCAATCACTTAGATTGGTGAGATCTTTTTGAAGCTATTCACAGTCTGCTGTGGTCTTAACTATCCTGAACAGCTTGGTATTTTGTGATCCTCCATGTCATTCAAGGTATGAAATTAATAACCAATGAGGGAGCTGCATATCTTTGCATAATAAATTGCATGGTTCTTGTTAAGAACTTGTAACAAGTGGTATAAGGGAAGAACAACACTGACCAACTGTCCAGATTTCATCCTTACCCTCTAAAGAATCAAGTAGTAATTATTTGATGGACCAATCAATGGTCTGATCTGCTGCAGGAAGTCTTCTTTTCCTAATGAGATCTCCAAAACTCCCAACTCTAGGCATTAGAAACTAATGTGTCTATAGGAAGATGTTTTCCCTTCTAACTGTCCTGATTGAATAACTTTTTTCTGATGTGAGACGCAAAGCCTCTTTCTCATCAGTGTTTGCAGAATGAATTTTTGATTCAATCATTTTCCCGCAATGCAGTACTTGCCAGCAATGGAGCAAGTTATTCTGCATGCCTGACAGGGAAACTGGACTTAATAGTACTGCTCAGTTTAACAAAGAATCTGATTATAATAATTAACAACAAATCTGGCCTCTAGCCAAACAGACAGAAATTTTATCCCTCTCTTTACAACAGGAGAATTTAGTTCTTTCCTCAAATCTCTGTTTCTCAGTCTTCTTTCCTGATAAACAGTTTCCTGACAGCAGAAGAGGTGGTGAATTACCTTGAACATGACTCTTTGCATACACATGGGCTCCAGCTCCATAGATTTAAGGATGCAGTTTGGCCTGGGAATTTCCTACGGTTCAGTCAGTATATCATGCAACAGTGGATTTCTGTTTGGAGAGTTTGAGATCCCTGCTCATTCCTGTTTGATAAGCACCTTGCCCCACAATAAGTCCCAATAATTTGTGTGTGACACTTCGAGGAGTAAATGATTACTTATCAGACTCGAGAGCATTAGAATCTAGCCTCTAACAATTGGAACAACCACAGCAGACCAGGCCAAATTTGAGTGGTGATGCAAGCCCGTATATCAGGTTACAATGCCACGCAAGATCATCTGAAGATGTATGGGTTTTGCCCACAAATGTTCATGATGCTGTATTTATTTTTGGTAGTCTAAGGGTATGTCTGCACATTTATGTTGAAATAAGCTATTCCAGAAGAAATACTTCGAAATAGCACATCTACACTACAGGGAAGCCTCAAAATTAGTCCAAGGCAGGTTTCGCTAATGTGGAGGTGCTATTTTGATTTAGAGCCCCACGAGGCACTGTGGAGTAATTAGTTTAAATGTCCTGGGGAAGAACTATTTCAAAATAGCAGCAGTGGGAGTGTCCACACTACTGCCATTTCAAAATAGCTCTTTCAGAAGAGGCATTATTTCCCTTGGAATGAGGTTTACAGAAGTTGGAATAAGCTGTCCATTATTTCAAATGTATTTTGAATTTGTTCTGAAATAACAGAATAACACTGTTATTTTGGAATAAGGATCTTTCCATGTGCCACAGAGCTGAGTCTAAATATAAAAGAATAAAAGTGACTCTCTCACACACTTGTACTTCAGAGGAAGCCTAGTATTTCCATAAATAAATAAGTTACAATTCTCTTGTGCTCCCTCATTTACACACAGATTCAGCAAATGACTTAAATTCATGCTTAACTTCATGCATGCATTTAATTCCAGAAGTGTCATTTGGTGAGGAGTGTGGGGAGAGGGGCAGTTTCCCATTCCTTGCCTCCCCACCCCAACATCCTCACCCCAGACTTTTCATAGCTCCTGGCCCACCAGCATTGCTGTGCCTGCTTGGGGCCAGCAGCGGCTGCCGTGCAGCAGACCAGGCCAAATTTGAGTGGTGATGCAAGCCAGTATATCAGGTTACAATGCCAAGTACTCAAATTTGACCTGGACACCATCTGTCAGGGAAGCTTCACCAAATAGGCCTAGAAGGAGTGGGAGGTGGCAGCAGGTTATCATGAGCAGTTTCTGTCATTGCTGGATCCCCCCCCCACACCCCTTTTTGCCTACATCCTGCAACCTGGATAGAGCCAAAGGCAGGGCAAGCTGGCCTGATCCTGCCCTTGCCAACAGTTGATGAGATACCATATGCACACCCTAATTCTACAGGTTGGCACAGTAAGTAACCCCTTGAAGGATGGTACTGACATGCTAACCTCTGCCCACCATTAGCAGCCGAAGCGGAAGCAAGATGCTGACACAACCTCATCTCACCATGTTTTTCTGTCATGACAGCTTTCCTTAAGCCCCATTGAAATCAATGAAGGAAGTCAATGCACTGCGAAACAGGGAAAGATTTTAGCACTTGCTTAAGTGTATTGCTGAATGTGGGCTGAATAGGTTTTCATGCAATACCCTGTAGTGACTCGTATCCGCCAGCAATGCTCAATCAGCTCTGGTCTAACCATTATTAAGGACAATATTCTTCCGGCCTTACTCAGCTTGGTATCTGACTCTTGCTGAAGCAAGTAGTCTTGCTGAAATCAATGGAAATACATGTCTAGCAAGTTATTATACAACATGCGTAAGGACTGCAGACTCAACCTATTTGTTCTGTGCTAACAATGGGCACAGCAATGTCTAAGACACAAAGACAGTCCCTCCTCCAAGACACTTAGGAGGTGAGGGAAAAATAGGGATTTGGAGGATTGTTTAAAAACTAAAGATACCTTGATTCTTGTGGGCAATGCAGGATCAGGGTAGTGTCCAATTCTTACATTGGCGTTAGTCATCTCAACTTCTGCACACCTAGCTGGTATGGTCACCACACAGTGACCAGAGGTTCATTGTGAATCTCAGGGACACTCATGTGAGGCATGTTACTGGTGGGGTGAGGGAGGTATGCATGGAGTGGATAGGACACTGTGCAGAGACTGCTGGCTCAGGGACTCAGGCAGTGCACATGTTTACTGGGCAGCGTGAGGGTGCGAGGCCAGGCTACCAGCAAATGACTTGCCTGGGGGCTACAGCTGTCCAGATCCATTTCACCACAGCTTTTGAGGTTTCCACAGCTGTTTTGTTTCCACATTGGAATGAAAAAAAAAAAAGCTCTTGGAAAGAAAATTGTGTCTAAAAATGTCCTTTTTCAGCTCAAAACTCAAAAGTTGGGCTTTTCAATTCAGGATGGGGTTTTTCGTTTTGTTTTTTGCTTGTTTAGGTTCAAGGTTCTGTGATCACAATTTATAGTCAGCTAGCTATGGCACTGCCTTGGGATATAGGAGGCTCAGTTTCAAGTTTATGCTCTGATTCAGAGCAGTGGCTGATCCATAGTGATCTGGGATGAAAATATTGCTCTGAATCAGGCAGAGCTGGGAATTGGAGCCTAATCTCCCACAGACCGGTGTCCGAATCCCCAGGCTACAATATGTCAGTCTCTGTCGTACCCAAGGTTATGTTTGGAACAAGTCTCCCCACAGCTATGCTAATGGTCAGATTGCACAAGCCACTTCTCATATAGGGGAGCTCTTAGTCCCATGTTCTGTCATGCTGACATCAGTAGAACTACTTGTGTCTAAGGGCTCGCCAATGGGAGTAGTTTGCACAACTGAATCCCATGTGCCCTATTTGCACCCTCCCCCATTCCCTTCCCCTGTATAAACATTTACAGTTAAAGTACAGTTGGAGGAGAGAGTCCAGCTTCTTAGTGGTATATTTAGGCATTTTGATATTTTTTTTTACTAATCTCTTTGCTCAGCTCCAAAAAGTAATAAAACATCATCAATAAGTCATTTCCTTTGTTTTTTTATGATCTATAACATGAAATCAGGCTTATGATCAGAACACTGCTGAGTATAATCTAGCTGAGGCAGTATTATTGTAGCTGTCAAGAATTAGACTCTTTTAGAAGCTGGAATCAATTGCTAGTTACAAAGAAAGAGAAACCTCTATAGAAATGGCTCAGGATTTCCTGTTACTGCAGATTGATTTTTCTGATGCAGGACTAGTATTACTCCCCCCCCACACACACACACACACACACAATAATTAAACACATGTGAAGTAGCATTCTTTCCAGTCCACAACAATGACTTTCCTGGGGATTGTTTTGACAATGCTTTCAAGTGAAATATTTTTCATAAGAAAAATTCATATAAATCAGTTGTTTCTTAAAGTCCTGGTTCCACAGTGATATCATCTTGCACCAATTTATTTTTGAAGAAGAGATGCATTATTTGAGAAATGTCAAAATGTGCAACTCCCCCAAAAGTTATTTATCTTGATCTGTTTCATTTGGTTGAGATCACTAGGACTTGCTTCCAAATGTATTGTTGGTGCAAAATACTTAAATATAAAATACATAATTTTATAACTTGAGCCTGAACTGTATTTACTGCATTAGAGAACAATGTAAGCATAACTGTGATTCATTACAAGGATTTTTAATAGTACATTGTAAAGGTAGATCTTTGCTTAACCAGTGATACAGTTACAAAATTGTTGTGTTTGATAAGAAAAAAGATGTGTATTTATTACTGTCTAGAAATTCACCTTGTCTCCATTCTTCCGCTTACTTCAATAAGTCCTGCGGAAGTGAAAAGGGTGGTTTGTACCTTAAAGCAGCACTTTGGAGCCCCCATATTTACCACAGTTATATAATTATGACATGGCTTGTGAGTATTATTTTATACATCTTAATCCACTGAACACTAATATTCTGTTGGATTGTATGTACTATCATTGTTTGTGATGTTATGAAGTTTTGTGATGTTATAGAAATATGTTGGGAGGTTCGATACACCCATAGCCAGCTTTTCAGGTACAATAATGGAGCAGCCAGACAGATTGAAGGGAATCCACACTCCCAAAGATCATCTCAGAGACAACATGTATACGATGGAGACTGCTTGATCTGCCTAGCAAAGGACCTTTGCAACAAGCAGGAAGAAACTATAAGGAGAAGAAATTACATCATCACTTGGCCGCACTTCCCCCACCTAGAAGAAAAATATGGAAGATTCAGATTTTGAATTGGAGAGGGTGGTGCAAGGTTGAAAAAGAGTCTCCAGCTTGTGTACTGAGGAATGATACCATCTGTCAAGGTGAGACACTGCTTGATTCAAACCATGTTTAGTTAATAGAACTCCGGGCAGTGGGGGGCGGAGGGAGAGCTGGCATTGCATACTCACTACCTGGCCCCTCTACATAAGGCCTTGCCCCTTCCAGGAGCACAGAACCACCCCTAGAGGCTTGGCATGGCCGTCATCTCTCTTGCTGGTCAGGCTTTTGATGAGGGCAGGATTGTACAGTTCTGGGGTGCAAGACTGGGAATCTGAGGGAACTAGCTGGAGCCCCTCTATTGTTGGTTCAGGAGTTATTAGGAGAAGCATTCATGTTACTCGTCTGGTGATGTTCTCACCTGTGTAAGAACCTGCCAGAGGTTTGCGGTTTGTTGGCTGCATCACAGAGTGAGAGGGATACCTCAGGTTGGTGGGATAGTAGGCTTAGTGGCAGAGCCATCCCATCAATAAGACAATCTGTGGTTTGGGGGAAGAGAGGGAGTGGGGGCAGAAGCAGAGCAGGAGAGAGAAGAAGTGGATGGTGGGGGGTTCCTGTGGCAAAGAGGTGCATTACCTGGGCTCCTAATCCCATAAAGACGGATCTGTTCAATGATCCCACAGTCCAGGTTGCACCTGGGAGCCCCATCAGAAATGGATGGTCAAGAACATGTCTTGAATAAAAGACATTAACTGGATAACACGCTACAAAAGCCAATTTCCTCTGCCTTTGACATCCGTATTTTCACATCAAAGGCTATGAAAGGGACACATTCAGACCTCTTAATTAGCTTCATTGACATGGGTTCTACAATTGATAGGTACTTCTTTTGCTGTTATATATACCCTGGATTCTGGTATTTTCACTCCAACTCATTTGGTAAAGTGGGTGTTACCCACGAAAGCTCATGATACTATATATATTTTTATTAGTCTCTAAGGGTATGTCTACACTACCCCACTAGTTCGAACTAGCGGGGGTAATGTAGTCATCCGCACTTGCAAATGAAGCCCGGGATTTGAATTTCCCGGGCTTCATTTGCATGAAGCCGGCCGCCGCCATTTTTAAATGCCGGCTAGTTCGGACTCCGTGCCGCGCGGCTACACGTGGCATGGACTAGCTAGTTCGGATTAGGCTAGTTTGGATTAGGCATACAGCTAGTTCGGATTAGAAGCCTAATCCGAACTAGCTAGTCCGTGCCACGTGTAGCCGCACGGCACAGAGTCCGAACTAGCCGGCATTTAAAAATGGCGGCGGCTGGCTTCATGCAAATGAAGCCCGGGAAATTCAAATCCCGGGCTTCATTTGCAAGTGCGGATGACTACACGTATCCGGTAGTGTTTTTATTGTCAAGAACAATATTTTTTAAAACACAGCGCTGTGACCGCTACAGTAACAAACTAGCTTCAACTGCACGAGAAATCTTAAGGCCAGAGTCTATGGATTTTTAGTCACATAAGGGAACCAAACCATTCAGCAGTGGCTCACCAAGTGCTATTCAATGTGAACAAGGCCTATAGTAATTCAGATCCAATTTTACAAGGTGCAGAGCATCCTTGTTTCAGTGAAAGCTGGGTGTGCTCAGCATCTTATGGACTCAAACCCATAATGTCTTTTGGGTCTCCACCTTTATGTTACAGACCAAAATTAAATACATCCCAGTTTGCTCTTGTGTACATTTGCTGGGCTTAACTAGAAGCCCATCCTCCTTGGCCACAGGAAAAATGGGAGTGTGAAAGTGAGTATATTAAGCAGATTTAGCAGTTCCATAACAACACTAATGAGAAATTGACCACACACCTCACACTTCAAAGGAGGCTCTACTTTTTTGGCCTTCTTCCCACCAGAAAATGTCAGAATGCAATAAAGTAGCAGCATCAGGTTTCTGAAGCCCGAACTGAGCTTTTTGTATTTTCATTGATGCTTTTTATTAAATGTGGAATAACTTATCTTTTGTTACTACCACTGAAGCAATTCATTTGTATCACAGAGGCTTCATGTAAAGACGGGACTTAGTTTCTCATCCTGGCTAAGTCTTTCCACCCATCCCCCATGCTGCACTTAGTTTCTTTTGGTGCCAAATGATGAATGTTCACTCAGGCGTCAACGTACACCTCCAAATTTAAAGGACCTGTTTATTAAATCTCCAGTGTCTTCTAAAGCAGATCTCCCAATGGGATTACACAGTACCTTAGATGACTGCTTGCCTGCATTTCTGCCCTTTATCTGAAAAGGTATTTTAGCCCTGTGAAATGACAGTGCTCTGTGAGCTGGTCAGTGTTGCTGAACAGTTGATGGATCAATTTGTCCATCAAATTTTCACCCAGAAATTTCACAGCATTTTGCAAAGCTAGCATCGTTATCCCTATCTTATGCATGGGGAAACTGAGGCAGAAAACAGTGAACTGAAGTGATGACAACCTGGTTGGTGCTGAGCCTTGGAAAGAAATCAGGTGTCCTGAGTCCAAGGGTACATCTGCACAGCAGCAAGGAGGTAGATATCCCAGCTCAGATACCTGTACATCAATGGACTCCAACCTTTTTAAATGCAATCCAAGATCTACCTCAAACCCAAATGCCCTTGCCCCACTTCCTTCCTGCCTCTTCTCCAAGGCCCTGCCCCTGCTCACTCCATCCTCCCTCACTCATCCATCCTCCCTCAATTTCACCAAGCAGGGGCAGCGGGTAGGGGCACAGTCTCTGGTCTTGGATTAAGGGATTTGGCGTGCAAGAGGGGCTCTGAGCTGCTCTTCGGGCAGGCAGTTGGGATGCTGGAGGGGGTTCTAGGAGAGTGTTTGGATGCAGGGTTGCTTGGGTCTAGGGCAGGGGTCTGGGTTGCAGGAGGGGGTTCATGACTGGGTTAGTGTTTCAGGATGTGGGCTCCAACTGGGCACTGCTTATCTCAGGTAGCTCCTGGGTGGTGGTGCAGTGGGGCAGAGACAGGCTCACCCCTGCCCTGGCCCTGCACCACTCCCACAAGCAGCCAGAAAACTCCATTCCAAATCCTGTTGTGCCCCACTCCCTGCTCTGTGGAGATCAGCGCTCCTCTTCTCCCACCCCTGTCCTGCACAGCAAGCAGGAGGCTCCCAGGGGTGGGGGAAGCAGCTCCAATGCAAAGGGCAGGAGGTGCACAGCAGGGGGAGGGGCAGCAGAAGTACTGCGCTTGATAGCCTCTTGGCCACACCAGTCAGGACCACCTGTCAGAGGCAAAACCAATAGATCCTGAGCTACTGATTGGTGACTACTGTTGTACATGAACTAGCTCTCTCAGAACTAGCATGCTCCAAATAGCTGTGCAGCACCAAAGAGCCCAGTGGGAAGCCCAAGTCACCCACTGTGTCACTATGGCAACCCAGCTCTTTTCAGTGTGCTAACTTGATCCAAGTTTACATCTCCCACCTGCAGCGCAGACATACTTCTACCTCACTGTCCCATTCATCGAGCCAAACTGCAGAGGTTTGCATGGCATTTCACGCAGGGTATGGCTACACAGCAGGGCAAAACTCAAAATAAGCTATGCAACTTCAGCTATATCAATTGCGTAGCTTAAGTCAAAATAGTTTAATTCGGCTTTTGGCACTGTCTACACAGGAGGAAGTCGAAGGAAGAACACTCTTCCTTCGATTTCCCTTACTCCTCATCAAATGAGGGTTACCAAGAGTCGGAGTAAGAAATCCTCCAGCTCTATATTATTTCAAAATAAAGGCGTGTAGTGTAAACGCGCACTAAGTTATTCCGGAATAATGTGAGTTATTCTGAAATGATGCTGCTGTGTAGACATACCCACAATGAATAAAAACAGAGCTAGGCTGATTGCTCAAAAGTGCTGAGTGCTTGTATCTCCTAGCAACATCAACAGGAAGTGCGAGTAATCAGCACTTCTGAAAATTCAGGCCCCGATTTCCTGTCCCAAAGATTTGACTGTCTAATACAGAGGACCCCCCAATAGTGGGGTGCATCCTCTAGAGAGGCACAGAGGAGCATTCTGTGGAGTGACTTGGACCCACGCTAGCCTCTAGGGGGGAGGAAAGGAATACTACAGAGCCTCGCTCCTTGTCACATCCCCCTGCCTCAGCTGCCAGTACTGTGCCTCAGCTGTTGGTCCCATGCCTTGACTTCCTTACCCCGAATGATCTCCTTTCCAAGATCCACAAATATACCCCTGGCCATGGCTTGGGAGGGAGGGGGAGGGAACGGATGAGGGAAAGGGGTGGAAAGTACAAAGTTTGGGGCCCACTGATCTGACATGATCAGAACAAGAAAGTGTCAGGTGGAGAGTCCCAGGGTTTGGGAAGCAGGGTGGTACCAGGTCCAAGCCATGTGTCTCCTTATAAATGCCAACCCTCTCTCCTTACTCAGTACCACACCAGAATCATATGGAAGACAGACAGGGGCAGATGACTGTTTTGCGGGGCCCCGGGCAGCATAATTCCGCGGGCTCCCTCTTTGTCACGGCGCATGTGCAGTGACGCCATGCGCATGCGCGGTGGCGCCACGGCGCATGCGTGGGGCTTTCTGAAGCACGGGGCTTTCTGAAGCGCGGGGCCCGGGGCGGCCGCCCCGTTCGCCCTGCCATATATCCGCCCCTGAAGACAGAGACATACACTGTTATGTGCTTCAGTGAATGCTCTCTGTGATGCAAGGTGCTGAGTCAGTGCAAGTGGCTGTGACTTGCAGGTTGCCATTTATTATTTTTGCTGAATCTGACAAACGTTGCATTTAAGTTGATACTTCTTCCTGTCTCTTTTTATATGCATTTTTTTGGAGTGCAGTGTGTATGTACTCATTTTTGGGGAGACAATTACATATTTCAGCTGCAAAGACGTGTGCTCCACTCTCACTTTTAAGCCCACAGCCACAATAATTATTTTTAGGCTTGTATAACAGACTAATATTTAAACGGGTTTCAATATAGGGTAGTGAGGAAATAAAATCACTGCACCCCAGAGCGACTTGCACACCAACATTTACCAGTCATACAGACGAAAACCACCTCTAGCTGGCTTAACTCCTGTTTTAGAAATTTACCCCCCACAACACTAAAAAGCAAAAGAATCCAAATTTGTCTGTTGCCAAACTGGAGAGATACAAAATAGTTCTGACATGAAGCGATCTCATAGAAAAGGCAATTTCTTCCCATTTGTAGAACTGTTATCCAAATTGCAGCACCAAGCTGAAATTTCAGTTAAATTATTTTAAGTTTGTTCAACTGGAAAGGCGTATTAGAAAGAGCATGCAATCTAATATGGTTGTTATTACTCCTACAACACTGAAGGCAGACATGTGCCTTAATAATATAGATACAATATAGAATCTCTGCCCCAAAGAACCTGCAATTTAAGTAATGGAAAAAACACAGAAAAAAATGTATTTATGCACTCAAATATTCACTGGGCTAGGAACTGTACTACTAACCTATTGCATAGTAGGACTTCTTCAGCCTCTTGGAAGTTGTTAAGGGAATTAGCAAAACAGTGGATAAAACAGAAATGATGGTTACAGTTTAATATTTTAAAAGACTTTAATAAAGTTCCCTCTTTATAAGAAGCTGTTACAGAAACTTTAGGAATATGGTGAGAGGTCATGTTCCAGCATGGAATAAAAAGGGGATAAGAGAAACACAAAGGGAAGGGAAAAACGGCCCGTTTTCAACACGCAAAGACTCTATGGTTACATCTGCACTGTAACCTTCTTATGGAAAAGCTTATGCAAATGAAATGTGGAGTGGAATATCGCCGCGCTTCATCTGTATAATTAATTAGCAGCCATTTTTGCACAAGAGGCTTTTGTGCAAAAAAGGAGCTGTGTAGACGGCGCCTTTTTGTGCAAAAAACCCCTCTTGCGCAAGAGCCATTCTTCCTGAAAAAATGATTGTTTTTGTAGTCTAACTTTTTATTTCCACAGACCAGCTGAAAATTGCTGATGGTCTCGGTGGACCACTTAATAATCTTTCCAAATATTGTTTGTACTATTAACTTACTATTGTAACCTTTCCTCAGTCCACCTGAATGGAGTTCTCGGAGCACAATTTGAGTACTTCTGGTCTAGATGAAAGCTTGTATTTGCATTAAGGTAATGTGAAAAATGTGTAAAAATAAAATATATAGATGACACATGAATAGAAAAATAAAAGTTAACTTCCTCTGAATAAACTTATTCAATTTGAAAAAAAATATTTATTCAGATAGCTTTCTCTCTCCACGTTTTTCTTTACAAAATCATCAATTAAGTCATTTTACATAATATTTTGTAAAGAGGCACTTTCAATTGTCAATACTTTTAAATTGATTTTATTGTCTCTATAGTTTCATTGAAAAATAACTTCCTGGTTTTTTATGCTGCTCATCAGATATATCAGAGGAATCTATATTTGCTGTTAATGTTAGTGCCTCTGCTTCCATGGACCTATAGTCAATTCAAACGTCCACATCAAAACTTGCAACTGAGGGTAGCAGCATTCAATACATTTCTATAAAGTTTTTGCAATGATTTGCTGATGGCATTAATTCTTTGAAGTAAATGGTTCCACAAAACAGTAAAACCAACAACATCATACTCTTCCAACTTTTCTGTTAAGGATTTTGCTTCAGTTTTCACACGTGGTTTTTCAGAACTTGATGTGATTATGTCTAATAAGCAGGGCTTGCTGAACCGCGGCGAGCCCTGCTCGCCAGCCGTGCTGTCCAGCGATCTGTGCATGCGCAGATCATTCTGTGCACGTGCAGATTGCCCGAACCTGGCTTTTCCAGGTATTATTTGTCGAGCCCTGCTAATAAGGTTGTCTTTATAACATCATAGCTCATTTTCAAAAGCCAAAATAGCATTGCATGAGCAGATAACCTGGTGTCACAAATTCTTTTGACTGTCAAACGTTTTCCTTTCCCTGCTCCAAGCATGATTGGAAACCGAAAAAAAAACACATATGTTTTTTGTATGAAGTTAAAAAAAGGGGGGGGGATCTCCCTCACAAGATGTGG
Source organism: Pelodiscus sinensis (assembly GCF_052426305.1). Classification (NCBI taxonomy): domain Eukaryota; kingdom Metazoa; phylum Chordata; order Testudines; family Trionychidae; genus Pelodiscus; species Pelodiscus sinensis. Next base: position 110,168,982 of record NC_143057.1, on the reverse strand, counting down.
CTGCAGCATTGCAGATTAAATTTAAGAAATGGCTGGAACATGGCATGAATAAAGCAGAGAGATTTGCATTGTAGACTTGAATATTTCCCTGCTATATTTGTGGCACTATCAAAGTTCTGTCTATGACAATTTTTGATGCCCAAACCTAAATTTGAAATTATTTCCAAAACTTTTGTCTCTATACATTCAGAAGTATGGGATTTTAGTGGGACAAAACAAAGAAATTGTTGGGATATGTAAAATGAATAGGGGTGTGGGATAGTGGCAAGGAGTTTAGCCACAGTAGGCATTACCCATGAACATGCTCTTTCCCTTTGTTTTTGCAGCCTAGAAAGACAGATAAGCATGCAGCTGCTCTTCTTTGTTGTGTCTTTTATCTACCCTCACTGGCTCTGTATAAATATTTCAGGGTTACTTCTCTTGTAAACTCTGTAACCTGCTGATTTGGAAATTTTGTAGCATAGGAAAGTGTTGATTTAATTAGAAATTCTGTAAATAGTAATTAGGGGCAGGTATAATATTCATCACCTGCTTATTAATATTTATTTTATGGGAGTTAACATTACTAAATAAGGTTTTAGGAAAAGTAGTGATAGATGTGTGACTTAACATACTAAAATAGATAAAAGGGTGTAATTGGTGCCAATTTGTTGCCACTCGGAGGTTGTTTTGAATGTCCGAAGTAAACGTGCATGGACAATAAAGCAGTTCTGTTTGCCCCATCCGCTCCTGGGTCGCCTGTTTCTTCTCTAACAGAAATCACTCCACAGTTTCACCATTGTTGGTCACATATCTTAAAATTAATGTTAATTAGTCTACATGACTCACATCTGGTGTTGAAATGACTATTATGGAATAGTACCTGGCATCTTTTACTTCATCAGTGAATTGTTTTCTGAACTGCTCTGCCATTATAGTAATGAATTCATTGTAGATTTGGTAAGTTAAAAAGTTAGTCTTCCCTGAGCCACAATATTGATAATTTTTCAAATGTTCATTGAGAAAATTGTCACATTCACTGAGATATTCAAGGCAGGTTAAAGATTACCTTTTCAATTTGACACCGATGACTCATATCCTCTTAGAAGTAGTCCCAAAGAAGACAGCAGTTTCACTGTGGCAAAAACATGTCTTAGCACTTTCCTCCAATAAGAACACTCCTTCTCAAACTGAGCTGATAATGCAGAATCAAGACAGAATTTTTATGACAGAGCTGGGTGGATTAGCCACCTTTAGAAATTGACTGCACCACTAGAGCTGGGCAAAGCAGCCAGAACAGGGTTGAGAATCTGGTCCTTTGCCATTGCATAGCCATCCAACCCCCAGACATCCCCAAAGCAACATGAAAGAAGTTTCAGAGGGTTATGGCAGATGACAGACTGATTAAACCAGTTGCTCTCTCAGTGGAAATGGTCTCTACTGCTTGCAGAACTGGAATTCGTTTGCAAATTCAACACTATCAACTTAGAACTGAATAAGGATCTCAACTGGTTAATGCACTACAAAAGCAATTTCCGCTCTCTGGATATTCACATCCCCACACCGAATACTGTGAATGGCCCACTTTCACCTTGACTTGATTAGCTTCATTAACACAAGCAACTTCTTCCTTATATCTTCCCCTGCTTCTGTGTTTTCCACTCCAATTCATCTGCTGCAGTGGGTTTTTCTCTTGAAAGCTTATGCCCTAATAAATCTGTTAGTCTCCAAGGACGCCACAGGACTCCTCATTGTTTTTGCAGAATCAGGTCTTGATGTGAGAAAACAATTATTTGTGAGCATAAATCCCTCTCTGCAGTTGTAATTTGTTGTTTTTTTCTGGACAGAAATGGGTACACCCATAATAGTTTCAGGGGCATTTTCTTAGGCTCTTAAAACTTTATTCATTTATGTGAAAATAAAAACCCTTCTATTTAATAGGATGCATATTTTAACAACAGCTCTTTGGCCCAGAAACCAGACTTGAGACTCATAAGGGATTAAAGACAAAGATTTTATAGTAGAGATTTTGGGATTTTAATTACTTTTACCAAATACATTTTAAGAATATAAAAGGAGATAATTACCAAACATTCCTTTTGTACCCAAGAAACACGGAAGGAGTCTCTACATAGACATATTCAGGCCATTTTTGGAAAGTGCATTATGTACAGCAATCAAAAGCTGTTCCAAATTATCAAATCAAAACATGTATGCAATATTATGGCTCCCACAGCTAACAGAAGTTTAGTTCCTCTGGGCATATGTTGCCCTTTTTGTTACTGTATATGGTGTTAATTTTACTGCCTCCATCTATGTGCAATGTGGCTATGTTTCAATTGCCATAATATGACATTTTCCAACTTTATTGTGGTTAAAGTCTCCAAATTACCATAACATTTGACAAAGGCTTCCCTTGTGAATTTATTTGGTTTTGTGTTGTTTCAGCTCCTGTTTAGTAAAGAGAAAAGCATTCTGTAACTTGTATTGTGGCTCGGGACAGAAAATGAATACAAAACCACATTGTCTTTATTGTGAAATGGGGTCACCAGAATGGCACACAGTATTCAAGGTGAGGGCAAATCATGGATTTATATTGCAGTCATATATTTTCCAATGTGCACTACTTTACATTCGTCAACACTTAATTTCATCTGCCATTTTGTTGCCAGTCACCTAGATTTACAAGAACCCTTTGTAACTTTTTTAAAAATTTGCTTTGGATTTAGCTATCTTGAGCAATTTTGTATCATCTGTAAACTTTGTAACCACATTGTTTGTCCCTTTTCCAGATCAAATTCTTAGGGGACCCCACTATCTACCTCTTTCCATTGTGAAAACTGACTGTTTATTCTTATGCTTGGTGTATTGTATTTTAATCTCTACTGTTTGTGAGAGGACCTTCCCTCACTTGCCATGACTGCCTACTTTATTTAAGAGCCTTCAGGACACATCTGCACTACAGGCCAGATTGACAGAGCAGTGATTGACCCAGCAGGGGTTGATTTATCACATCCAATATAGCCTCAATAAACTGATCACTGTCCCATCAACTTTGGTACTCCACCATAATAAGACGCGTAAGAGGAGTCAACAGGAGAGTTTTTTCTGTCAATCCAGCATGATGTGGAACACACGGTAAATCGATCAAAGCTATGTCAATTTGAATTGTACTACTAACGTAACTCAAATTGTGAGGCTTAGCTCGACTTGCTTCTGTAGTGTAGACCAACCCTTAGTGTGAGACCCTGTCTATAGCTTTCTGAAAATCCAAGTCCACTAACGCTTGTCCAGATGATTGTTGACACTCTTGAAAGAATTCTGGTGAATTTCCCACTACACAACTTATGTTAACTCTTACCTAACATATCATATTGATCGGTGTCTGGTAATTCTGTGTTATATAATACTTTCAACCAATTTGCTTGGTAATGAAGTTAGGCTCATTGTAATGGCCAAGATCACCTCTAGAGTCTTTAAGCATTAGCTTAGTTGTCCTCTACTCATCTGTAACAAAGGCTGATTTAAGCAATAGATTATAAACCACAATTAGGTGTTCTGCAATTTCATGTTCGAGTTCCTTCAGAACTCTTGGATGAACACCATCTGGCCCTGGTGACTTATGATGATTTTATATCAAAATCTTCTCTATTGAAAAGTTTTCCGTTAAAAGCATTTGCAGAAAAGAGTGTCTAGATTGGCATGGACACTTTTCCGCAAAAGCACTTTTGCAGAAAAGCATCCATGCCAATCTAGACACGCTTTTTGGTGCAAAACAAATCTGAGCTGTCTACACTGGCGCTTTTGCGTAAAAGCTTTGCGCAAAAGGACTTTTGCCCGAACGGGAGCAGCATAGTATTTCCGCAAAAAGCACTGATTTCTTACAGTAGGAAGTCACTGTTCTTGCGGAAATTCAAGCGGCCAGTGTAGACAGCTGGCAAGTTTTTCCGGAAAAGCAGCTGATTTTCCAGAAAAACTGGCCAGTCTAGACACAGCCCCATAGTTCATCAGCCTTGTCACCTGAAGTGTAATAGCTCTGGTGTGGGAATCTCCCTCACACCCTTGACAGTAAAGACTGATGCAAGGAGCTCGTTTGGCTTCCCCAACACAACCTCATCTTGCCTGAGTGTTGCTTTTGCACATCAGTGGCCCTACTGACTGTTTGGTAGCTTTCTGCCTCTGATGTACTAAAAAAAAGAAGTACCTTTTGCTACCTACTTTTTAAACTACTGTAGCCTGACTTTTATATTTGACTTGTCAAAGATTATAATCCTTTCCATTTTCGTCAGCAAGATTTTACTCCCAATTTTTAAAGGACGTTCTTTGCTTCTATTGTTTAGACATGGTGGCATTTCTGGACCTTTTGGGGGGCATACATTAAGTCTGAGACTCTATTACAATGATTTTAAATAGTTTCCATGCAGCTTGCAGGCATTTCAGTCTTCTGACTGTTCCTCTTAATTTCTGTTTGACTGGCTTCCTTATTTCTGTGTTGTTCCCCTTTCTGAAGTTAAATGTCTCTGTGGGGGTTTCTGTGGTATTTTCCCCTCTACAAGGGTATTAAATGTAATTATGTTATGGTTGTTATTAGTGAGTGGTTTAGCTCTTGGACCAGATCCTGCATTCCCTTAGGACTAAATCAAGTATTACTTCTCCCCTTGTGGATTCCAGGGCTAGCTGCTCTAAGAATCCATCATTAATGGTGTCTAGAAATTGTATCTCTGCATCCTATCCTGAGAATTCATGTTCCCAATAAATATGAAGAAAGTTAAAATCCCCTGTTATTGAAATTTATGATTTTGTAGCCTCTCTAATCTCCCAGAACTTTTCTCAAACACCTTCACCATCCAAGACCAGGTGGTTGATAGTATTTTCCTGCTGCAATAGTCTTGTTATTCAAACATGGAATTTCTTTGCATGGAGATTCTATGACCCAGTTTGATTAATTTAAGACTTCTATTATATTTGAATCTATGCTTTTTATTTTTCCACGGATAGAGCCATTACAACATTAGCACAACTTCCTTTGTTATTCCTATATATTTTGTATCCTGGTATTAATGTGTCACACTAATTGTCATCATTCCACCAAATTTCTGTGATACCTAGTACATCAATATCCTCATTTAACACAAGGCACTCAAGATCACCCAGCTTAGTATTTAGATCTCTAGTATTTTTGTACTAGCACTTCTAAAATCTGTCAATATTTAGTTGTCTGCCTTCAAAGGACGTAGCTGAATGGGTCGGTTTTTCATTTGACTCTTTCTCTTTAGTTCCTATATGTACTTTATCAACTTTTATCCTCTCTCCTTTACTAGGATATAGAGAATTCTGTTCATAGAGTCTCCCCTATAGGATGTCTCCATCCAAACTCTGTGCTCCTACCTGTCAAATTTCCTCCAGCCTTAAGTTTAAAAAGTTCCCTATGACCTTTTTAATCATATAAGTCAGCCACCTGGTTGCATTTTGTTTTAGGTGGAACCCCACCTTCCTGTATGAGCTCTTCCTTCCTCAAAAGATTCCTTAGTTCCTAATAAATCAAAATCCCGCTTCTTAATACCGTTATCTCATCGAAGCATTGAGACCTGGCCATTCTGCCCATGTAACTGGCCTGGCACATGGAACTGGAAGCATTTCCAAGAATGCTACCATGGAAGTCCTGGACAATAACCTTTTACCCAGAAGCCTAAATTTGGCCTGAGACCTCTCTAAAATTCCTTCTGTTAAAAATGTCCTCAGATATGATATTGATGGGTACAGAATATAAGGAATAGCATAGAACTACTGTGTGACCAGCACAAAGGAGGCTGAGTTGGGGAGAGCCTTAGGGAAGAGCTGAGGAACTTTCAAGAATCCATAATCAGATAAAGTGATCTCTTTGCCTGCCAACAATGTCTCTGGAGAGATTCTGACATTTCAGCTTGGGGTGGTTGGTGTAGCACATTGCCTCATTATTTCCATGCCTATTTGTCCAGAATTTCAAACAACTAGCTGCACATGATATGTGGTATAAACATGATGTTCACATTTTTTTCCAGATTTCGCAACACTAAAAATGGCAAAAAAAAAAAAAAAAAAAAAAAAAAGAATTATTGGTATAAAGTTACCAAATGGTTAAATACAGCTTTTAGTTGTGAATACATTGTTTGGACCTGCTCAGCGTTGTTGTTTTTTAAGGGCATCTGCAGTTTTAAAATTTCTATCACCAAGCAGAGAAATCAAATGCCTTATGGACTTTGTGATACACAGAGGATTTAAACAACACAAACCACCTCCAGCTAATCCAAAGCTAAAGTAGCTTGTACTTTTTTCTAAGCTGGACATGTTGGCTGTTGAACATGCTGTGCTCCTTTTAGTGGTGGAGATATATAAATGGACCTTTACATAGCTAAATGAGAAAATGAAAGGACTTGTATACACATACAATGTTTTCCAAATATTGCCACACTGTCCCAAAATTTAAAAAAAATATTAATTAAGACTGTAAAAAGTAGGATAAAATCCTAGCAAAAAAGCAGAAGGCTACAATCCTCACGCAGTCTAATCATATACACACACACACACACACACACAACCCTGAGGCTTATCTTTTCATGATTGCGCAGGGTAATATGGGAGAGCAAAACTTGGCAGGAGAGTAAGCCTCAGGATTACAGCTAGGTGAAAGTTTTCAGATTAAACTTTTTTCCTTTCAAGCTCATCTGATGAAGAGGGTTTTGCCCACAAAAACTCATGATTCTATATATTTTTGTTAGTCTATAAGGTGCCCCAGGAGTACTCATTGTTCCCCAAGAAAGGCATTTTCAGTTTGACCAAAATATGTAGTGAATTAATATTAAATTCACAGACTGATTTAGCTGAAGAAAAAAATCCAAAAAAGTTAAAATGTTTTGACATTTTCAAAATAAAAAGTTTCAATGTCTCAAGATTTGCTTTTGTGTTATTTAAAAAAAAGTAAAAATATCTTCAAAAAACCACAAAACATTTCGTTCTGGGTTAAATTAAATGTTTTCAGTCAACTCAAATTTTTCATTTTTTTATTCAACCACTGAACAAAACAGTTTTGCACAATGCTACTCCAGACTTTTGCGATACACTAAGAAGAGCAGAATTCCTGTTCTTTCTCGAAGAGTACAAAACACTCCATCACTCTTACAGTGCTTCCCTCTGCTGGCCCATCAGTGGAATGGTATAGTTTGCCAATAGCGCCACAGAGACCCTCTCAACCTCCTGACTGGAAAAGAAGATGCGGTGGGGAAATGTATTCCCTCAGAGAGAAGAGGAACTAAATGAAGATAATCGCAGGGAACAAAATAAATATGTTTCCTTTGAAGCTCTTAATAAACACACACTCAGGGATGTTCCAAAACAACAGAAAAATGCATAGGGCAAATTAAAAGCCTATCCACATTAAACATGCTGCTTCTTGTCTCCATCTTTGGCCTGTAGGATGAAGCTATAAAACAAAAAACTTCTTTTGTAAAAATAAAACCAAAGACACTTAGAATTTTATGAGGGATTTGATAGCATGTGTAATGGATGGGTTCAGCATTGAATTCATGCCAAGGGCACAGACTACAAAAAAGCTTCATCTCCAAACCTTGCTGAACATATGCTAGTTTTCTTTATTTGATTATCAAAAATAAAACCTGGGCTAATATTATACATATGGTTGAAAGGTTTTTGAAAGTGTTTCAACTTTTGGAGGATAGTCAAAAGTTTGAAATTAAAAAGAGGCTAGCACTTCAGAAATCTGCAACACTGTGGCTGGGGAGAGCTGTTCTTGGCTTTCATATGAAATGACAGGGGGAAAAAAAGAGCAGAAAGCTTCTCCAATTCATTATATGATCTGGCTTCAGAACCTTAAAATCTTCTAGAAAGCACACACACATTCTAATGTATAATTAACATCTGCAGCTCCAACCCTGTGAGATATTTTTTTAATCTTACCTAGCTGAAAAAATGGTCTTATGTATGTCAAGGCCCTTGCTCATATAAGGAATGGAGTATGGTCAACTGGCAATCCACCCTTTAAGGCAAATTCACAAAAGTTAGTGGGTGACTGTTATACCAGTCACAGTTCTCTGCATACCGAGTACACATAGCTCTCCCGTTTGTTCACTGATACTGTGTGCAAAATAAGTTGGTACATATAAATTTACCCTACGAATACTCTGTTCGAAGGCACAAATATGCAGTTTTATGTGAAGGGAGTAAGTGCAAATTTTGTGGGCACAGCTTAGGTGCCGGTCTGAAAATTGGTGCTCCAGCCAGCCTCCAACTGCAGTAATTAACATAGCTGGAGTTGACATACCTTAATTCACGTTTGTCTGCCATCCCCAAGGTAGGAGGTTGATGGGAACAAACATTCCCACTGGCTTCCCTTACAACATTGCAATGGTGGGTTTTTTATCATGATGTGAATAGATTCTGGAAGAACAGCAGTGAGCCCACAAATTGTTTCACAGACTGTAGCCCAATGAACAGCTAGAGAGACTAGTAATTGTCTTCTACACCTGACCAGAGCTAGATTTGACCTAAAGCACCAAAAGCCCATTTAAAAATCTCATGAGATTTGCTGCACATTAGCTTTATAGGGCTTACAAGATTACTAATATGCACTACTATTTAAGCAGGCTGAATTCAAGAAGTTTAATGGGGCTCAAAATCACAGCAGGATGGCATGACTGTCAATCAGCACTTTTATGTGCGTTTAATTCTGGTCATTTCTTGATGCATGCACAGGACCCCGGGCAGCATCCTGTTTTAACTTCTCAATAAGCATGAGGGGTTGGCACATGCAGATGCCCTCTAGATGCCAAAGCAACCTGACCATGAGTCTGGAGTGGGGCCAAGCTCCCAATGCTATCCCTCCAGGCATCTGCTAGTTTCCAGCAACAGGCAATGGAGGAACACATCAGCAGGTTGGGATGCTGGACGACATCTCCCTCCAGTCCTCCTGAAGCCATGCTGCCTGCCCCCTTTTCACAGACTGCTGCTACAGCCCTATAGCTTCTCAGGGCACAGCAGGACCTTGCCCTAATGGACTGAATGTTCCCACCACTTCTGTAAGGCATGTATGATCCTCTCCATTTTAGAGATGGCAAAACTGAGGCAGAAAGGTTGCCCAAGACCACCCAAGGCAGCCCATGTACAAGCTGGAATCGGAACTGAGAAATGCATCTCTCTCACATTTTCCTACTATTCACTGGCTCCTGATGCAGTGAATCTGAAGCCAATGGTAAGTTTCCTATCCATTTCAATAGGTGCTAGATCAGTCCCACAACACTAGAGTCTAGCACAAAAACTCAAAAAACATGAGTCAGTCCCACTGAGAAACATGAGGAAGTTTGCCTTAAAAATAACATGTTTTAAAATGAATACATCTGAAGTTCTTTTTATTCATCATGTGGTATTTGGGCCTTTCATGTTCACATTTTCAACCCCCTCTCTGCAACAATCAGGGTTAGAAACTTTTTAAAAAAATTAAAGCTGAGATTTCCCATAACAACATGACTCCAGGAACTGGGACTTTAAGAAAAGCACCAGATAGCAAAAGACTGATGATAAAATTGTGAGGGACAGCAACACAGTCATAATCAAGGCAGAGATTTTCCTAATTATTTTTCAACAGCACAAGTTCCACATCCCATGCTAGCCTCTTGGCATTCAGCAAGCTGCCAGCTGGTATCACAATCATTTATCAATGAAAAGGTTTCAATTATGCACAGACAATTCTGACATTGCCTTTGGCACACAACCAACTCAAATTATTTTTTAATCACCTCCCTGATTTATGTTATACTCTGGCCAATTAAATTGACTTAATTATTCCGATTAAAATAAACCCTAACCATAGAATAACATTGGAGGATTAGAAAAAATGAACAGCAGAAAATGAGAAGATGTATCTGTTTTGTCTTAATTGCGCAATCCACTTCTAGTATGAATTTGTAAAAGATAAAACTGGATGAAGATCTTTTAAAACAGCCAAGGATAATAAAAAGGAGTAAATGAATGACAGCCTGCAATATTTGATCCAATATTTTTAAGCATATTTCAGAATCTTCTCCCATTGTGAAGTTCTGCTTCTTCTTTTGAAAACCTTTATGATTTTTTTTAAAGTATTTTATTTGCAAGCATATGAAAACAATTAGGAAACTAAAACAGATTGTCAACTTGTAATTATGCACGTGCTTCAAATGCCATAAAGATCAAACATTTAAAAACAGAACTACAGTGGATCGGGGAAAATAATCTGTATATAAAGAGAAGAGAACTAAATAATTGATGAACATTTAATTTGAACAGTATCTGAAGAGTCAGGCTGTCCAAGTGACTCTCTTAGTTCTTATTAAAATCAATTTCCGGTTATCAGAAGATTCTCTTTTCAATATTAGTGCTGTGTTGACCTCATCATGTAGTTGCTAGAACTTGACTTAAAAAGGGGCACATAGCATGCATTGGGATAGATCATGCAACCTGCCCAGGTAGAGTCAGCATGAGGCATCGGCACACAAAAAGACATTCCATTAAAGCAAGGATCAGTTCACTGTATATCATTAGAATGAAGGCTCTCATACACTGCCATGCTGGCCACTGTATAGGAACTAAACAGATAAACACATTCCTTGGGAGATTAGAAGTGTTCCCTAATTAAGCATGACTCTAGAATTTGACTTTATTCATAAACAACGTGAAATATGTTATTTTCCTTTCAACCCCAAACAATTGTTTTCTCATTTTTGCAATTGCCAGCGAATCCCTTATTTGGCAGTTTTAGCTATCTGGGATGTTTGAATATCTGGCTTCCCATGTTTTTAAGCTGGGCTCTCAGCAGTAAAACCTTTTGAGCAGAAAGCAGATTTTTCTTTTTGTTTCCTTTTTCTTAATATTGAGACAGAATTTCCCCCTCCTTTCTCTTCTTCCCCAAATTGTCAGGAATTTAAATTTCTCCTCTTCTTTGGGTTCTACTCTGATTAGTAGAGTCTGCCCACTGATATTAATTTTCCAATTAAGTTCAATAGATCCAAGTGCAGAATTTCATGGCCCTTCATGTAGGGAATCTGACTCTTTATGGACATGACATACTAGAATTTGGTCCTTTATGTCTTTCCACTAAGATGGGTGAACTTGGGTGTCCAATATTCTACACCTTAAAGTGGCTGGACTTCAGTAAGGGCTCACTACCTAACCTCCAAAAATCAGGCTCATTTCAATGATTCAAAGTAAGTGCTCAAAAATCAAGGCAGCCAATATTACTAGTCACCTTTGAAAATCCTGGCCACACTGAAATGAGACAAGACACTTCCTACAACTCACTTGAAGTTCATTGCAGCCGTTCCTGGGACACACTCAATTTACTAAATCTTTGTGAGCAGACACCATGTGGAAATGAATATCTGTTTATGAGGTTTTACTGCTATAGTAAGCCAGCTTCCTTTTGTACACTGACTGGTTAAGCAATTTGATTGTTTAAATGTGATAAAAATTGCACTTTTGGGATTACGTCAAAAGGTCTCAGCTATGGCACTTATGTTAGCTAGCATCGACGATTTATGGTAACACCCAGAGGGTGCATTGCTCCCCATGCTACTGCCAAAATTTTGATTGCTAAATGAGGTGCTCCTTCAGACTATTCAGCCTGCAGCACAGATCCAGCATAGATCTCAGCAGGTGCTGAGAAAGTCATCACCTGCCAAAAGTGTAAGCAATTTCAGGCAAATCCTGCCCACCTGGTGCAAACCGCAACACAGGCGCATACAAGGAGCTTTCCTTCCCCACCCTGTCCAGACACAATCTGGCTTTTGACCTACTCCTAATTTTAATCTTGAAGATTTTTGCAGCTACTTTGGTTGGGTAATTTATCTTTGACTGGTAGCAGCTGCTGGGTATTACCATACCCACCCGATTCAATCCTGAACTCCTTAATCAGTGGGAGCTTTGCTTCTCTGAAGGCTATTCAGGAAGTTCAGGCTGCACCCAGACACTGCAAAACACTTATGTGATGATGAGAAAAAAGCTATTAGGCACAAGAACTGTTATTTAATAATAACAACAAAGCACTATTTCTTGTACAGGGACTAGCAGGGCGGGGGGGCATATCCCAAAATAATTCAGGCTTCTTGGTGCTCCTACAATAAAAACATTTAATACTATCCAGTAGCAGCCAGGAGCCAGATTCCCCATTGCCCAGCACCTCCCTACAGTCAGACACACTCACGCAAAGTAAAGCACAACTGAATCAGCATAGTACAGATGTAGTCTTTGCATTGGTATAACTGACCCCACAAAGTGAGGGACAGCATAGAATCCGGTCCAAGGAGTAATTCAGACTGGGTCTAGACTACATTCCTCTTTCGATATATTCCTCTTTTGAAAGAGGAATGCAAATAAGGGAAATAAATTGCAAATGAAGCACTGATTAGCATGTTCACACACTCATTTGCATATCCTCTTCCAATCCTTTTTTCAGAAGAGGTTTTTTCTATTTAAAAAAAAAAAAGCAGTCTAGATGCAGTTCTTTTGGAAAAAAAAAAAACCCTTTTTGAAAGAACCCCCCATGTAAACCTCATTTTTTTGAGGAAGAAGGGTTCTTTGAAAAAGGATTTGATTTTTTTTTTTTAGAAAGAACCGCATCTAGACAGCTTTTTTTTTTTTTTGAAAAATCTCTTCCAAAAAAAGAATTGGAAGAGGATATGCAAATGAAGCACATGAACAGGCTAATCAGCACTTCATTTGCATTTTCGATTTCCCTCATTTTAATTCCTCTTTCGAAAGAGGAATGTAGTCTAGACGCAGCCTCATACGGAAGCAACATTAACATCCACATTGCTGTCAAAAGAGATTGAGTGTCAAATTCTGTACTCTGTTCCATGGAAGCTCGTGATATCATCTATATTTTTTGTTAGTTTCTAAAGTGCTGCAGGACTATTTCATTGTTTTTTAAGTTTTTTCTGTTTCACTGGTGTAACCTGGAGTAACTTTAGTGAGGTCACTAGATTTACACCAAAGAAATTTAGCAGGTGTCAAAAAATACCCTCTGCAATGTGAAATACTTCCTTGTTCAAAAAAAATATATTCTGTGTGCTTTTTTCAACCTTTATGCATCAAATTTTGTTTTACTTTACCGCATGCTTAAAGAGGCTGTTGAGACATCTTATAACAAATTGTCTTCAAATAAAGTTGTACTTTCTTCACTCCTAAACGATATGTACCACATGTTGGCCTAGCCATGCATTCTTTGTGGCCAGCTAGTATTTGTAAAATTCTCAACCTCATATGATAGGATAACAAACAAGCCTTTGTGGAAGTAATTTCTATCCATGTGTAACTAAGTGTTTTGAAAACTAAACTAGTCAAAGTCTTGTAATTTTAAATATGGCTCACTTTTGTTGGACTTTCCCTGCTTTTTTATTTACTGCTAATAACATAACAAAGCTTTACAAAGACATATTTTGCATCCAAAATAGTAGCAAAATAACTAAATTGTTTTAGGAATTCTGGTTAAATTTACACCCGATTCATTCCTCCTGTCAGGAGGAGGGAGAACAGACAATGACCCTTGCTGTGACAATTTGTTTAAAACCGTGGTGTCCAACCAGTTCTGAAGCTCTACAGCGAACTAGCCACACCTAACCGGCCAATAGCCACATGTGGATAGTGGCTAGCATGTTGGACACGGGTTTAAAACTTATTAATTCTGGTTAATTGTACAAAATTGCTTTATTGCTGAATATTTCAATGTATATTGAATAACAGGGTTTGCGCCATGTATCTCCTGACTTGGGCTAGGCAGGGGATACAGAAACCATGAAGAGCCCTGAAGCACCTTAGATCTATGGGATGTCTGCAGAGCGTAGGACTGAAGCAACAGAAAAACCTGCAGCAAAACAAAAGGGGGTAGGAGAGGGAGTTAAGAGCTGCTCTTTAAAAGGCCCCTGCTCACCTTTTTGTAAGCGGGGGAATGGTCCCGCTCTTGTGGGGAACTTTCCTGGCTTCTATACACCCCGGTGAAATGAACCAGCGAAAGGATCTGAGTCCCCGCTCCCACTTCCTTTACCCCACGGCTCCCTGATCCTGAGGGCTCCCCCTCCACTCTCCTGAGTAGCAGAGCCCTTGAAACCCCAACAAGGCTGGGCCCAGGTTTCCTGGGGCTTAATCCCTGACCTTGTAGTCACTAGGGGCAGGAGTTAGGGTGTCCCCACTCCGAGGTGCTCTCTTTACACTGCAGGCCTTCTTGGCCCAGTGATCACTTCATAAGGTTCAAAGCAAATACAATTTATTAAACATCAACTGATTAAAGAGAATAGAATAAGAAACAATGAGAATGGTTAAATGAGAACACACAGCCCTGCTCTGTAGCACAGGGACATCAACACAGCAGTCTGCAGAGTGTAAGGACAGTTCACAGTCTCTTCCTTAGAAGCCCTGGAAGTGCTGCAAGGGGCTGCAGGCTGGACACGCTTGCACTGGCAGTGACCACACAGCCTCAGTCTCTAAGTGGCCAGACCCCTCTCCCAGTCCAGAGCCTTTCCCCACACTTTGCAGGTCCCAGTAGCTCACCACATCCAGCTGCAGGCTGTGCTGCTTGGCTGTTCCAGCTCCTTGTGTTGCTTCTCTGTTCCTTTTGGCTTTCTGAGCACTGCCAGTCTGCTGCTCTACACAGGGTCTGCACTGCTTGGCCTGTCTGTGTCTGGTTCTGTCGCTGCAGGACTTCTTCTTGTACTCCTCTTTCAGATCTCTGTCTTTGCAGGACCTCTTCTGCACACAGCTTGTTTGTTCAGAGACAGAGCCAGAACAATCCCCACTTACAACCTGTCAGTCAGGCTGAGCTGGAGTGTTGACTGCTTTCCATTGTCTCTGGGGTCTGTCAGTCTCGTGAACCCTTCCCCTTCTGAAGCTGGTAAACCAAAAAACTCCCACAGAGTTTTAGTAAGGGGTAACAGTCCCCTTACATTCCCCCTTGCTAGAATTCTACCACAGCCACAAAATTCACACCATATAAAAAACATTAACAAGTAACAAAAACATTTCACATATTTAACATCTTATTTCTACTGGACATGCGGACACTCATTAAGCCATTACATAGGACCAATAACATAATCATCTCTAAGTTTAACAGGCAATACACCCTTATTAGTTCTCTGGGACCTTCTTACAACAGGTGGTTCATTACCCATATTTTCTATTTCCCTGTCTTCGGGTAATACTGGGTCAGCCTGAGGGATCTGGTCATCCTCGTTATGTACAGGGGTTGCTACCCTCTGCTCCCTTTGGTATTCAGTTTGTGGGACTAAAACCATTCCCCAACTCCTTTCAGTCTCTTCAGGCTGTCCTGATCTACACCTCCTAGGATTCCTGACTGAACTAAAGGTGCAATGTTTTAACTGATCTCTATGAACTGTTCTCTCATGCCCTCCCCGTTCAGGTCGAATGGTGTAAACTGGCAGGTCAGGATTGTTGTGAGCAACTACAATGTGAGGACTCGACTCCCATTTGTCCTGTATTTTATTACGTCCCCTGTGTCTATGATTACGAACTAGTACACGATCACCAGGCCTGATGAGAGCCCCCCTGGACTTGCGATCATAAGTCCTCTTCCTGCTTTGGGCTGCCTGTTTAGACGTACTGAGAGCAACTTCACAGGCTCTCTTCAGCCTGTCATGGTGACTTTTGACCCAGTCATCCAGATTGGTCACATCATCTTCCTCAGGGCCCTCTCTGTCCAGAATATCCAATGGCAACCTGGGATCTCTAGCAAACATGAGATAAAAAGGAGAATACCCTGTCGACGAATGGATGTGACTATTATAGGCCATCACCAGCTCAGGGAGATGCTCCTGCCAGGCTCGTTTCTTTTCAGGCGGGAGTGTTCTGAGCATGTCATGCATTGTCCGGTTAAACCTCTCGCACTGAGCATTTCCTTGTGGGTGATAGGGTGTTGTTCGGCTTTTGGCTATGCCATACAGTTTACACAATGCTGATATCACCCCTGACTCGAAATTCCTCCCCTGGTCTGAGTGTAACCGTGCTGGACAACCATAATACATAAACCAGTGTTTTAGGAGGGCTTCAGCCGTTGTCTGCGCTGTCTGGTTTCTAGTTGGAACTGCAACAGTGAATCGGGTAAACATATCTGTGAGAACCAGTACGTTCTCAAACCCCTCTGAAGATTTCTCTAGCCGAGTGTAGTCCATTGCTAAGACCTCCATTGGGGCAGTCACGTTAGTGCAGGTCAAAGGGGCCCGAGTGGGTGGAAACACATCCTTGGCTAGGGCACACCGCTTGCACTGACGGATCCATGCTGTTACATCACTAGCCATTGTAGGCCAGTAATAGTTCTTCCTCATCGCCTCAAGAGTGCTTCTGTCTCCAAAATGCCCTCCATGGTCATGCCTGGCTTCATAAACTTGTCGGCGAAGTGACACTGGCACCACTAACTGCCACACTTCTTCGCCATCACGAGGATGACAGATTACACGGAACAGCACTCCACGGTGCAACCTAAGTCGCTCCCACTGTCTGGTCAGCTTCTTAGACTGAGGGTATTTGGCCCCAAAGCTCCGGTCTGGCCTCATCCGGTTCATGACTGCCTCTAAGACTGGCCCAAGGTCCCCTTCTTTTTGCAGGGTGCGAATTTCTTCCCATGAATACCCTGAGATTATTGCATCCTCACCTTCTACCAGGTTTTGTGATACCTCTTTTACCATCACTTCACCCTCTGGCTTCGGAACCTCTAACCACAAACAGGCCCGCACAACGTCTGCAGGAATGACCAGAAAGTCCTTTTCAAGGTCTTCACCCTCTTCTAATTCCTCTTCCAAAGGCAATCTAGACAGGGTGTCAGCACTAATATTCTGTCTTCCAGGTTTATACTGTACTTCAAAAGTGAACTCAGCAAGTTGGGCCACCCACCGGTGTTCAATCGCACCTAAGTTAGCAGTGGACAGGTATCGGAGAGGATTGTGGTCTGAGATCACAGTGAATTTAGAGTACATTAGATAATCCTTAAATTTTTCAGTAATAGCCCACTTCAAGGCCAGCAATTCTAGCTTAAAAGCACTGTAGTTTTTGTCATTTCTTTCTGACCTCCTCAGCCCTCGGCTTGCATATGCGATCACACGCTCAACCCCCTCCTGTTTCTGGCTGAGCACTGCACCCAGGCCATGTAGGCTTCCATCTGTTGTCACCATAAATGGCAGGCTAAAGTCAGGATATGCAAGCACAGGTGGTGTCATCAGCCGGTGTCTTAGTTCATCAAAAGCTGCCTGACAGGCATCATCCCATACAAAGCATTGATCCCTTTTCTTCCTTTCAGTTGGTTGGCCCACCAATCCATATAGTGGCGCAGCAATGTGTGCAAACTTTGGAACAAATCGTCTATAATAGCTCATGAAACCCAGAGCTTGTCGCACTTGTTTGGCATTCTTCGGGACTGGCCAGTTTTCCAGAGCCCTGGTCTTCTCCTCGTCTACCTGGATTCCATCCTTCGAAATCACATGGCCCAAAAATTTGACTCTCTCACGTAAGAGGCAGCACTTGCTTGGCTTCAACTTCAACCCATGTTCCTTCAGTCGTGTGAAGACTACATCCAGTTTTTCTATATGACTCTCGAAATCTTTGGAAAACACAATAACATCATCCAGGTATATTAGCAAAGTGTCTAGGATGTAATCTCCCAACACCCCTTCCATTAGTCTCTGGAACGTAGCAGGTGCATTGCACAAGCCGAATGGCATACGCGTCCATTCAAACAGCCCAAACGGAGTTGTCACTGCTGTCTTTTCCTGGTCCTGTTCTTCCATTGCAACCTGGAAATAGCCAGAAGTCAAATCAAGAGTTGAAAACACTCTGGCACTTCCTAATGCATCCAGGGACTCTTCCACCCGGGGTAGCGGGTAAGCATCCTTGTGTGTTACTTCATTCAATTTCCTGTAATCACAGCAGAATCGCACCCCCCCATCCTTTTTTATTACAATCACTGCAGGCGATGCCCAGGGGCTGTGGCTTTCTTTAAGGACACCTTGAGCCACTAGGTCCAGGATGTGCCTTTTTACCTCCTGGAACACTTGTGGTGAAATCCGCCGGTGTCTCTGTTTTATTGGGACAGCATCTCCAGTGGGTATTCGGTGTGTCACTGTGGTGGTGTAACCAAAGTCTCGGTCATCCCTGGAAAAGACCTCTTGATGTTTCTCCAGTAGTGCCCGTAAACGGCCAGCCTGCATAGGGGTTAGCCGTTGGAGATCCACTTGGACTGGAATGAGTAACTCTCCATCAGGTGCCTCTTGAGGTGTAGTAACCTGTGCTCCTTTCTCCAACCTTGTCACTCGCAGCTCATCTCCCTTTTCTTCCAGGACTACTCCTCCTGGGGGTACTACTTCTTCGGGTCTGTGTACCTCTGCCACTCTAGTGCGGGGGTACAACTTTATGGCCTTCTTACTTGAGTTTAGCAGCCTGACTGGCACTTTTCCCTTGCTGGCATTAGCAAGTACGTTCGCAACCAGTAGTCCTTGAGGTAGATTGGCCCCTCGTGTTGGCTCAACAAGCACCCGGTATCCATTGAATCCGCTTAGTACCTGGCAGCGTCCATCAACAATCTTCTCACTCCAGGGAGGTATAACTACCTTCTGTCTCCCTGCCACCTTTACGTAGCCAATCTGTCCTGTGGGACCAGGAAAACATCCTTGTCTCTCCACTTGGGCCAGTACCCGCTTCAATGCAGCCTTCATCCTAGGCTCCCCATGCCGGTTCATTTCTTGGGTTCCTTCCCCCACTAATAGTAATTCTTTCAGCTCTCTTATTATATTCATCCCGAGAATTCCTGGTACTCTGTTCCCCATCAAAGTCTTTTCCGAAGCTGGATCCTTTAGGATAAAGATGCATTTTCCCGGGATTATCCGACCCATATACCCTACATCAGCTTCAAGGCACCCCACAACAGGGATAGCTAATCCATTAGCTGCTGTTAGCTGTACAAACCGGGTATTATGCATGGTCAGATCTCTCTCTTTTAAGTAGTTTTGGAAATATGATTCAGAAATAGTGGTGACTTCTGAGCCAGTGTCTATCAAACAGCGGGTCCTCACCCCTGCTATGGTTATTTCCACTGTCAAGCAGTCCCCAAAAGCTCGACCACAGAAGTCATCAAATGCACTAGCATCATCAGGGTCCTTTTCCTTACTGCTGGCATGCTGCCCTTTTCCGAGGGACAGCCGTAGGAACCCTTCTGTCCCCGCTTGGCCTTCCCCTGATGTGCTACTCGATCTTGGTGTCTCTGGGATTTCAGACACTCGGGATTCCAGTCCCCTCTTCAGTGGACAATCTCGGCTAGTATGCCCTGGCCTTTCACAAGTATAACAAATGTACCTTCCCAGCTCATCCTTTAGTGGGGGCCTTCGGGACCCTGGGGTCCTGGGGTATTTTGGCCAAGTAGTGGAGGAGGTGGATTTTTCTTTCACCACCTCAGTCATTACTTTCAGCATCTCCCCCTGCTGGACTGCCAGTTTTTGGATAGCTTCACTTAAACTTTCCAATGTTAACTGTGTTTGGGGCAGGGCCTTTTCCCCAGTAGTTGCACTGACTAGGCCCCCACTCCGTGTTCGGGAGATAGGCTTGGCGGTCCCTTCCAAAGGAGCCTCCTCTTCTTCTGACCACTTAATGGCAGCCTGCATGAGTTCAGGGAACTTCTTCCCAGGCTCTTCCTTCAACCTTCTCTTCATTTCACGGCGGAGGGAGTCATCCCGAAGCCCGAACACCATCTGTTCTTTCAGCGCCATATCTGCGTCTGAAACTCGTTGAGGGTCTCGCCGCTCCACTTTGCTCATTCTCTCCTGGAGTTCATAGGCATATGCCCGGATAGTTTCACCAGGCTCCTGCTTTCGCTCAAAGAACTCCTTTAGCCGAGTTCCAATAGGTACCTTGTCTCCATACACTTCTAGGAGGAGTTCAAATACCTTTTTCACATCTTTCTTGTCTGCCATTGCCATAAACTTTACTGTGGCCTTGGCCTGGCCCTTGAGGTGCTCCTCTATGAAATCCACATGATCTTCTTCAGGTATTCTTAGCACATGCAGAGCTGCCTTCACAGACTTCACCCACTCCTCTACCGTAATGTCTCCTGGCCTAGTTGGGAAGCCACCAAACTCTGCAACCTTCCGCTCCCGTGGGACATAAATAGTAGGGGGTTTCTTAGCTTCTGCTGCCTGTTGGTCTATAACTGCCCTGGCCAGTGATAAGGCTTCTCTATGCTCAGCTCTAGCTTGCTGTAATGCCTCACTTTGGTCTGATAATCTGCGCTGAAGTTCAGCAACTTGGATCTGTAGTTCTTCAATTCCAGCCATGGTTGTGCTCTCGACCAGGCCTGGCTGGTGCTACCAGAACTCAACAAATAAACCAATGGGGTGGACCCTTTGAATAGGATCCTGTTCGTGACGCCAATTATGTAAGCGGGGGAATGGTCCCGCTCTTGTGGGGAACTTTCCTGGCTTCTATACACCCCGGTGAAATGAACCAGCGAAAGGATCTGAGTCCCCGCTCCCACTTCCTTTACCCCACGGCTCCCTGATCCTGAGGGCTCCCCCTCCACTCTCCTGAGTAGCAGAGCCCTTGAAACCCCAACAAGGCTGGGCCCAGGTTTCCTGGGGCTTAATCCCTGACCTTGTAGTCACTAGGGGCAGGAGTTAGGGTGTCCCCACTCCGAGGTGCTCTCTTTACACTGCAGGCCTTCTTGGCCCAGTGATCACTTCATAAGGTTCAAAGCAAATACAATTTATTAAACATCAACTGATTAAAGAGAATAGAATAAGAAACAATGAGAATGGTTAAATGAGAACACACAGCCCTGCTCTGTAGCACAGGGACATCAACACAGCAGTCTGCAGAGTGTAAGGACAGTTCACAGTCTCTTCCTTAGAAGCCCTGGAAGTGCTGCAAGGGGCTGCAGGCTGGACACGCTTGCACTGGCAGTGACCACACAGCCTCAGTCTCTAAGTGGCCAGACCCCTCTCCCAGTCCAGAGCCTTTCCCCACACTTTGCAGGTCCCAGTAGCTCACCACATCCAGCTGCAGGCTGTGCTGCTTGGCTGTTCCAGCTCCTTGTGTTGCTTCTCTGTTCCTTTTGGCTTTCTGAGCACTGCCAGTCTGCTGCTCTACACAGGGTCTGCACTGCTTGGCCTGTCTGTGTCTGGTTCTGTCGCTGCAGGACTTCTTCTTGTACTCCTCTTTCAGATCTCTGTCTTTGCAGGACCTCTTCTGCACACAGCTTGTTTGTTCAGAGACAGAGCCAGAACAATCCCCACTTACAACCTGTCAGTCAGGCTGAGCTGGAGTGTTGACTGCTTTCCATTGTCTCTGGGGTCTGTCAGTCTCGTGAACCCTTCCCCTTCTGAAGCTGGTAAACCAAAAAACTCCCACAGAGTTTTAGTAAGGGGTAACAGTCCCCTTACATTTTGACTACCAGATCTGCATAAGCCAAGGGGAGCTAGCAGCATGAGGCACAAGAAAGATAATCAGAGGTCCACAGACACAACAAGGAAAAGAAATCTGAGCTGGAGGAGTGGCATCCAAAAGAGGGGATTCAGGACCTCCAAAGGGAACTGACCAAATCCCAAAGAATGCACCAGAGTGCTGAGGCCTTTGGGAGAGAACTGTGGAAAAGTGTTTATTATTTTGCCTAGGTCTAGGTATCCCTTGTGTATTTGTGATTTGTCTATGAGGGAAGTGTGACAGATTTAGAAATTCCTCTGCAAAGTCTGTGCACTATTTTCTTCAACTATCACAAGCCACTAAGGCTATGTCTAGACTGCAGGCTTCTTTCGAAAGGGTTTTCGAAAGAACGCGGCTTGAGTATGGACGCAGGGGAAGTTTTTTCGGGAAAAGGCTACTTTTCCCGAAAAAACCCCTGAGTCTGGACACGGCCTAAAAGGCTAATGCATAAACAAGAGTATTCACAGGGGTGAAGGTATAGAGACAGTGAAGTTGAGAAGTCAGTACTGGTCCTACGGGCCAAGGGCAGACCTTTCCTTGGCAGTGGTATCAGAGACACAATTCTGTGCCCAGGAACTGGGTCAAAGATGCCAGAGTCTGTGCCTGGACCTTGTGAAGATCCTGGAGCATTTACAATCACATGGCTCCAGCACATGGCTCCACACTAATGCTGAGAGACATTCTTCAGATGAATCGTTTATTCACCCAAAAAAGCAGGTTTTGCCCTCCTGAAAGTATTCTTGAATTTGACCCAATTAGTTTTAAATTAGCTTCAGAAAAGTAAAAGAGTGTGGCCATCAGATAGGCAAGTGTCCTGACCATAGGGCAAAAGGTAGGAGACTCATATTTGAATTCCCACACTCAGGCAGGTTGTTAAACCCATATTTCCCATCTGTCAGGTGAGTGCCTAAACACCAAGCTTTTGGCTAGTCTGCTCTCAATTTCTCCTACAGAAACTATTCCATCATTATTCATATTTAATTATTCACTGAGCAGCCACCTGGTGACTAAGGCACTCACCAGGGAGGTAGGAGACGGAGTCAAGTCTACCTCCTGAGTTGATCAGACAGAAAACATGAATCCACTGTTCCTTCTGACCAGATACATGCCTTAATCATCAGGCTAGAGAGTCATCCTCACTCCTTATAGTTGGCCTAAACAAACCAAACCATCCTGTGGTTCAAACAATATATTAAAACAGTAGCTGGAGTAAAATTCATGCATATGCACAAAGACAGCTGGCCCAGTGCTGCACAAATTCTATATTCCTCTCTGATTTCCTATTTAACCACAAAAGGGTTCATTTAGGGATAGGCTTTGGGCCATGGAACACAGAGAGAGTATTTTAGTACATACTCTCTGTGCCACTCCAAATGTCATACAGCTTACTCTTGTTCCTGGGAGGAATAAAGTGCTTGGGGGCTTTCCATGGGCCTGTGCTCAAGTCAGAGTCCTGGTCTATATCAACACTAATTTTGCAGTAGTAACAAATCCCAGGGCTGGTTATTAGCAATGGAAACTCAACCCAGGACCTCTGGGTTTTAAAGTATGAGCCAGGAAGACTGTTTGACCCTTTTTGTGAGCCAAAACTAGCAAGTTTTCCAATCTCTATCAGCAGCCCAACAACCACTAGGTGGGGATGGAAGTCCAGGTCCAGAAAGGGACTTATGCACATAAAACCGATAGATAGGTTCTTAAGTGCTAGATTTTGGTATCATTGCAATCCACAAATCCCCTGCTCAGCTGCCACCTATCCCCTGTAAATACCTAAAGTCACTTGGTGCCTACATTTTCACTGCAGAAGTCCTACAGCTAGCCTATAGGCATCCTGAGTTTCTGCCTCTGGGACTGCACATTGCTGCTTAAGGCAGCCATCCATTAGCCATCTATTTCACACCTAAGCTCCTGCAGAATCCTCAGGCTAGCAGGAAATAGGCAAGGCAACACCAATCTTGTCTGTGGGGACCAATTCGGTGAGCATGCTCTAGAACACTCCGAGTTCCACCTAAAATGCTTAAGTTCTGGTGTGGATCCAGGTGAGAGTGCCACATGGTATGAGTGTGAGTTACACAAAATTGTGTAGGCGCAGTGTGACACATTCAACATGGCTCTTAGTTTGGCCTGTACAAAACAATTTTCTGACATAAGCCCACCAGTGATGTATATGAGATGTTCTCTGGTCAGTACTGACCCATTGTGACCGCTTTCTTTTTTCCCCTCGTGCTCTTCCCCAAAATTTTCTCTTAGACTCATATATTTTTTTTGTTCTGTTTTTTACATGTGGCCACGACAAATAAATAAAATATTCTGAAATCCCTAAGAGAGTCAAAGATTAAGGCACTGCTCAGTATGAGTAAATGTGGCAGAATAAGACCTTATCTTTGCAAAGAGGTCGCCCTGGTAACACATCCCATTATCATTCATGCAAACCACATTCCCTCCCACTTACGGTCACTGTGGCAGCTACAGCAAATGATTGCCTGGAAATACAGGATTGTGGATATGTGACTGTTTAATGCAATTTGACAGCTGGAAACAAGGAGTCAGCATCAAGTGACCAGGCATGTCCAGAGAGCACAGTTAGAGAGCCTCTACTTCAGGAGGTTGTTCATTTGAATTATAGAAGTGCGTTATGGCAAGGGAATTTTATTTGCAATAGTTAAAGATTTATATTAAAATGGGCAAAATGGGCTTTCTTCCTTTGATTATTATTTGGTGCCCAGAATACGCGTTGGGAATCGTAAAACTTGTTTTTACAGGAACTAAAGGAATTGCATTCATCTTAGGCTATTGCTCCTTATGCCTCGAAATTTTGCTTGGGAAAATGAAATATAGGAAAGGTGACTTTATTTTGAACAGAAAAAACTACAGGATGCCAGGAAGATAAGAGCTGTCTCTGGTTCATTGGAAGTGGGTCATAGGGCAACAGGTGGAATGAAAAGCCTCAAGCAGAAAAACCTTTAAGTCATGCTTCTTTAGAGGTTTCTTCAGGCAGGTTTAAATCACTGACTGTGTCACACAGCATTGGCCTTTGACTCACGCTGACTTCTGTCCTGGGGCACTTTACCACACAGGCTTTTGAGATTTTAGGCCTATAAAGCATCTACAAGATGTGCTCAGTTGAAAGTATTACTGCAAAACAACTTCCTTGAAGGACAGGGTTACAAAGGTTGAATCTAAAGCTTGATTACCCGGAGTCCCAACACTTCACAAGCTTTCTCTTAATGACTCAAGATCTACAATTTTACAGATTGGCATATAGTAGGCTACTTCAGAACAGTCTTGGCACAAAAATATTTAACTGAAATGAGACACTTGGACTAATTAGGCTTTTTAATAAACTAACTACGGATCATATGACTTACTAGGAACAAAATGTAGCTAGGATTTATTTAATCTTTTATGATTAAACCTCTTATAAATTCTAAACTTTCAAATTAAGCGCTCAGCTTTAGAGTTCAAATTAAACCATTTAAGTGGAGTCAAGTTCCTCTTTGATGGGTCTCCATGCATGCTCTTAAATCTGATAATATCCGAGTAAATTGTGTCTCCAAATTACAACCGAGGAACAAGCAACATTTGCACTAGGGCTATGTCTAGACTGCAGGCTTCTTTCGAAAGAGCCTCTTTCGAAAGAGAGCGTCTAGACTGCACGGAGAAATTTCGAAAAAGCGGCTTGCTTTTTCGAAAGAAAGCATCCAGTGAGTCTGGATGCTCTCTTTCGAAGAAGCCCTATTTACATTGAAGAACGCCTTCTTTCGAAAGAGGAACTTTCGAAAGAAGGCGTTCTTCCTCGTAAATTGAGGTTTACCGCCATCGAAAGAAAAGCCGCGTTCTTTCGAATTAATTTCGAAAGAACGCGGCTTGAGTCTGGACGCAGGGGAAGTTTTTTCGAAAAAAGGCTACTTTTTTCGAAAAACCCCTGAGTCTGGACACAGCCTAGGTGTTCTGCACAATAAATACTGTCTTACTATCATTGTGATTACCTCTCTTTACAGAGCTGTAAGACGTTTCAGTGCATCAACAGTTGATTATTTATAGTACCCAAGGAAATGCTCACTTTTCAGATGTACTCAGACGGTTAATTTAACTCTCAGTTTTAACTAATTTTTTTCCACTGTTGGTCTGTGAGGAGGAGAGAAAGGAAGACTGTGTGCCCCAGGGGTTAAAGAAAGCCTCTGTTCCTAGCCCCTACCCCGCTTTACCTGCAACCAGGAGAAAAGAAAGGAGCTTGGCTCAGTTTGGGGCTGATTAGCAAGAAGGCAGGACCGGTCTAAGACAGTAGTCCCCAACCTTTTGCAAGACTGGTAACATTATTTGCATATTTGCGTATTCATTAGGTGAAATGAATATGCAAATAAAATGTTTCCTATCAACGTAGCCCCAATCCAGCCCATTGCTCCCCAATGCCTAACACATTTTGACCCCCCAGCCCTACGCCCCATGCAACCTTTGACCCTTAACCTTTGACCCCTACAGCCCATGCCAACACCCTCTTGCCTCATGACCACACCATGCCCTCACCCAACACCTCTTTGTCCCCACCCCAGCCCTGCACTCCCCAGAGAAAGAGGCTTCGCCATCTAGGGAGCGTGGCCATTACTGCTGCTTGGGCAGGGGGAGCGACCATTGACAGGGCGGATACACTCCCTCCTCCTTCACATCTCATCCCTCCCCAAGCATGTCTTGCACCCCCATGGGTGTGTGTGGGGGGGAACAGAGCCCTGGCTGGGCCACCATTACCGAAGAGGAAGGCGCCTCCTGCTCCACCTCCTCCTGCCACTGCCTCTGCCCTAGCACCACGTGGGCAATCAAGGAGTATGGAGCCCAGGCCAGGCTGCTATTGCCAAGGGGAGGGAGGGAGGTGCCTCCTGCTTTGCCTCTTCCTGTCGTCACCTCATCTCCAGCGCTGCTGGCAGCAAAATTGGCTGTGCAGGTGGGAGTGGGGGGAGGGGGGGAGCAAGGAGCCCTGTCTGAGCTGCTATTGCTGAGGGTGAAGGAGGGTGCCTCCTGCTTCACCTCCTCCTGCCATCGCCTCAGTCCCAGCACAAAAATCAGCCACCACAGCTGCTGGAGCTGAGCCACTGCAAATAGCCAGTTTCAGCTCTGGCAGCCACTGTGGCCCAGCAGCCAGTGGTTCGCAGACCGGCACTAGTCCACAGACTGGCCGTTGGGAGCTACTTGTCTAAGAACATGAATCCGACCCTGTCCACTCAGCAGCCATGGGAGCAAGTAAGCTCTCACCCTACCCGTCTGTGAAAAGAGGGGAATGTACTGAGAAGTCCCAAGTAAGGAAAATATGGATTCTTGGGGCTGTGCCTCAAGTTTAAGAACTTGAACAGGGAGCGATTTGGAGTTCCTAGGCGAGGAGCACAGAGGACAGGGGGCCCTTTGCTTATTCAGCAGCCTAGCCACTAAGCTACTCATCTGCCAGGGACCAGGCCATATGATCCTTACTGTTTTCTGACCTAGCAAGAATTAGCAGGACAGCTAGCAGTTGTTCTGTTCCTCTCCCACATAGGAGTGTTATGTGACATCCATCACTTTTAGGAGGTGCCAGGAGGGGGATGCATAGTAAACAGCAAAGACTACTGCTGGGGAAGAGTTCCACTGTGGAAAAGGAGAATAGGCCATGAGATAAAATAAGTGCAACTTCATTCCAATTCAGTGTCACACTTCAACTTTAAATTTAAGAGGGTGGATACGGGGGGGAGGGAAGGGAACATTACTTCCAACTCTATTGGACACATTACAGTAGAGAATTCCAGAGCAGTGTTATGACTTTACTGAGCAACAACAGAGCACAGAGGTGCATTTTCATAAAGCTCACAAGTAAACGAGCTTATGAGCAAAGCTGAGACAATAACCAATTTTTAGGTTCCATGGTCACACTGAAAAATCTGAACAAAATTCAACCTGAATCAGACTGGTTTTTCTCACCAAAACTGGGGGGGAGGGAAGTGTTCAAGTCAATTTGAATTGACATTTTTAATATGAACCATTTTGCCTTTTTCAAAACAAAAAGTCCTCTTTGTCAGCTTTAATTTTTTGAAAATCATTCATTCTTAGCTACATGGTTTTGTGGAAAGCGTGAAATGTCAGCTAAATGCACCCAAAAACCTAAATACCAAAAAGCACATGAAAAGTACTCTCTTTTTATTTTTAAATCTCATTATTTACTAGGGCCCAACTAATTTTTAATGTTTGGGCTAGGCCTGCAATACTGAACAATGATGTTGAATGTGACACATAGCTAAGCACTGAGAACTTACAATATTTTCTGAATTAAGTGAATATGAAGAACAAATGAATAAAGCTTCTTTGGAATTACATCATGATCAATAATTAAACATCCACTGTCTCCAGTCCTGTGCAACCTAACATTTGTGGAGTAAGTCATGTGACTGCACAGACCTCCTCTTCTGCAATGTTCTCCCATCCTATAATTCTGCCATATATAATACCATTTCTCCACTCTCATTGCTTTTTGCCCTTTATGTGAGTCCCTCTTAAAATTCTCCCCTAGTGCTAACCTGGCTCCTATTTCCACACATTTCCCTGAGTTTTTCTGAGAAAATAATAATACCACAGCTCCCATCTTCTTTCCTGTTCTTCATCAACACTCCATTTCAATGTATTTTTCTCCTTCTCTCCTGATGCATAGGTTACCCTAACCAGCCCATCTTTTTCCAGGTATTAATTTCTCTCCCCTTCATTCTCATCCCTTCCTTCTTTCTCTTCTGTCCAGTTCTCCTCAAAATACAAACATATATCTTCTTCCCAGCCTCAGAAACTCTACCCTTGATTCTACCTCCCTTCTCAACCACCACGTCATCTTCCCTTCAAAACACAAACACTTTTTACAACCATTCTTCTTCTCCAACTTCACACTGAAAACCCTCCCTTCCACCCATTCATTTACCAGAATTTCTCTCATTAAGATCATGAATAACTTCTTTCTACCTAAATCGCAAGGTTTATATTCCATCTTCATCCATAGTTGCATCATTTGAGGCTGCTCCACTGTCCCCAATCAAAAGGCCAAATTCTATTCTGAACTATGGGTTCTCACTCAATTGAGTGACATATATGAAACATGTTGATGGTCTCAGTGATTCTTCATGAGAGAGATGGTGGTCATAGCAACTGCATAAGTACATCCAAAGGAACCTCCTTTTTTTTTTTTTTTTTTTAAGAGTTGTGGATGATGTTTATTTAGGTGCCTGTGACAGATTGTCTCCTCCAGAGTGCAAACTGGGACTGTGCCTCTTCTAACCACCCACCCACTGGCTTTGCTCACACTACTTTGTTGGAGATTCATATCCAGTCTCACCAGGCCCTCTCATCACCCAACAGGACAGCAGGTGATGTGACACTCAAACTAAGCTACCCACGTGCTTACCTATGCCACTAAAAGACAAGAGGAGAGGCCAGCCAATGTCCTAGATGCCCAGGCTGGCACCTTCTGCTAGAGTATAAACCCAGAATTATATCATCTTACTCTGAACACTTATCTGTATAATGTAAGCTAATAAATAGTTCACTCTCCCCCGATGTGGGAAAGATACATAACAAGCTGAGATTTTTCCCTAGACTTTTCACTCAAAGGCACATTCGGTTAGCTAAAGCACAAAACAATCTTATTAACTACAAAAGATAGAATTTAAGTGATTATAAGTTTTATGGGAAAATACAGGTACCCAAAATGGAGTTCAATACTATGTGATCTAGTCACATGCCCTTGCTGAGTCATTGTAGCCATTACTTACAGGCTGGCTGAAACATTTACAGCAAGGCTAAGATTTTGCACAACCCAATGTCTTAGCTGATGAGCCATTAGCATTGTCTAATTTCAATATGCTTGTACCTGAAAGGTTAGCTGTGGGTGTTTTTCAGAGTAAACTCATTTAAAATACATATCCATATTCAATATTCATAACTTCAGATACAATAATGATACATGCATACAAACAGGATAATCATATTAATCAAATCATAGCTTTTACAATGACACCTTACATCACCCATCTTGTACAAAGTGCATCATAATCTTGTTATAATTACATCATAATCACATAACTGTGAAGACTGTGGGGTGTAGTGTCACAGTGCCTCAATATGATTTTTGGCAAATAACTTAAAGCATCAGATTTGAATAACTTGGCTCTAGTTCCTGCTCACACAACAGCATTTCTCACACATGTTCTTTCAAAATGCCAGTGAAAATACTTTTATTCAACTTTCTCCTTTAAGAAACAGGAGTGTTGGAGATTATAAAGCTAGAATTTCTCCATAAGTGAAAATTAAATATATGCAATTTTTGCAGGGAAAAATGATCTGCATTAAACACAAAGCTACCGAGGAGATAGAATTATGCTACAGTTTTCATTTTGGTTTACATATGAATTTCTGCTACATGGACAATTGAAATTTAATACCGGGAGCAAATAGAGCACCAAGATAATTAACAATTGGGTTTAACACATAGGTCTTAATTCATCAAGATATTTAAACACATGCATAACTTCAAATTCATAGGTAGCCCTACTGATTCAGTTTACTTGGGGACTGTAGTCAGAACTCAAGAATTAAAATTAGCCACATGCTTAAGTATCTAGCAGAATAACTAGGCACTCTTAAATATCATTAAACAGAGAACAACTGAATTCAAGACAGACTTGGCTAGAGATAAGATAAAAAACTACGATGCCTATAGGCAACATAGAGGTTGCATTTCTCATTATATATGCCATTTTCCTCAGCATCAGTAACACTGAGGGTAAGCATTTTTAAAAAACAATCTGAATTTGCATTAGAATTACTGCACAATTGGTCATTATTAACTTCCTAGGATTTGCCTGCAATAGAATTAGTAGATTGTCTAATGGATGTAATCTTATCCAAAAGTAATGGGGCAGCTAAACTGTCACAAAAATTATCAAAGTTAAAATAAGTGGTACATTTGACAGGAGGATTAAGAATCGATTTGTAGGCTTAGCTAACTGCCTGGGATTAACAAGTATTTTTGGCAATATCTCCGTGGAAAGTTGATCTTGCAACTCAAGACCATGTCAAATTTTTTTTCAAAATTGCATTGTGGATGTGAGACCAAGATTTACATCTTCACAATCAGCCAGTTTTCATTGCTTACTTTACAAATCTCTTACATTGGTATGATATTATACAGAGGTGTTATATAAAACACATACTAATAACTAATGGTTCTGAACTTGAAGTCATTACTCAGAAAAATGTCACTGAAAAAGTTAATAAGGACGTTGGAGAATTTTCCAATAATACATCAAAGATCTCAACATGAGCCAAATTCTATCGTTGACCGCACCTCAGATTTATATTCATATAATTAAGAAAAAATGCCCCTACTTATCTGGGATATGCGCATTCTGTCTGTCAGGCCAGCCATACTGTCAGGCTGTCTGTGAAAAAAGGGGCCACAAAACATCCAGCATGGAAACATGGCCATAGACCAAAGCCAAATAACTAATTACACACTTTATAAGCCATATTAAAAATGCAACAAAGACTATATACATTCAGGGTTTACTTCATTAAACTAGAGATATGATGCCACTGAAATCTATTCTAGAAAGAATCATGGTTCTTTTTCCTGTAATAGAAGATTTTTGCATTATCGGTTATGGTAGAACATAGTCTCTGCCTGTCCTCGCTGAAAGTAATTTCAATGCAGCTCTGTATATTTAATCATGCTAGTTTTACTCTTAGTGGTCTATTCTTCCCTCACCTGCATGGCATGTTTTTTTATGGAAAAATATAGGCATACTGATTTTTTTTGGGGGGGGGGGCTTGTTATAGGAACATAACAGTTAGGGGAACTACAGGAAATTATTTGAAATATCTCTGTCTATTAAAATATATTGAAAAAATGAAATATCCCTGAAACCATGATTTTAACAGTGATATCATTTGTTCTATAATCAAGAAAAAGCAAAAAATATATTTAAAATTGCTAAGTCCAAGATGGGTTCAGGGATACTAAATTTTTAAAACTGATTATTTTGCATCTTTTAGGAATTTACAATTTTGACCTTTAACCTAATCTACCAATTTCTTTAAATAGTTATTTTGAGTCATCAAGAGCTGAGAAGGTTCCTGTGTAAAATACACGATTTAATATCAAATGTTTTCATGTTCTCCTATCTCAAAGACCCAGTGCAGGCAAAGACCCAGGACTAGAAAGACCTATGTTGGAATGGACAAAGGGCAAACAACAGATTTCTGGAAAATGGGCTGTGGGTGCCAGTACAAACCTGTGGTGTGAGCTTTGCTGGACTGCAGCTGCTTCTTGGTGCCTGTTTTGACAATCAAGTATAAATGGTTTTGGGAGTAAGGCTGTAGGCAGATGGAGACGGCTTAAAGAAGAAGAGTTCTGAACTGCAAAAGCTAGATAATGAATAACTGGGGCTATAGAGCTGGTCTTGCTCTCTAGATACACACTTTGGCTGCGTCTACACTGGCATGATTTTGCGCAAATGCTTTTAACAGAAAAGTTTTTCCGTTAAAAGTATTTGCACAAGAGAGCATCTATTCTGGCATGTGCTTTTGCACAAAAGCATCCGTGCCAGTGTAGACGCTCTCTTGAGCAAGAAAGTTCCAATGGCCATTTTAGCCATCGGGCTTTCTTGCACAAGAAATTAATGTTGCCTGTCTACACTGGCCTCTTGCGCAAGAGGGCTTATCCCTGAGCAGGAGCATCAGAGTATTTGCGCAAGCAGCACTGATTTTGTACATTACAACATCAGTGTTCGTGCGCAAATACTCGCAGCCAGTGTAGACAGGCGGCAAGATTTTGCGCAAAATCTTGCCAATGTAGACACAGCCTTTGGGTTTTCCTAATTTAAAATCTATTATAGTTATGGCTATTATGTATTTTCTAGCTATGACATATTTATGGTTTCACATTCCCAAAGACTCTTGAGTGCTTGTGAGTGGGGAAGAGCCACACATAAAGGTGCACATGGGGTTAATATTTTAAGTTCCCCAAACCAGGGAATGGATAAGGTTTGAGATAGGGGGTCCAAGACAATTTTATTTATCTTAGAAGGTATCTCTGTACAGCACTGAAGTGACAATGTACAATAAGACCTGGCTAATGAGACCTGGCATAAGGGTTAAAAATCACACCATTGTGTTATGAAAACTATCTTGTGATTGCTTCCATAGAAAAATAGCATTACAATATATAATGTACGTTTAGCTGTCTTTTAATGTAGCAGATGGAAACAAGGAGAGAAGGCACTCTGTGACCAGTCTGCTCTTTGTAGAACGCTATAGAGATTTCCATACAATCTCTAATTCACTGTCCGAACCCGGATAGCCACACTTACCAGATGCTTCAGAGAAGGTCCTGAAACCCAGTAATGAGTAATGTGGGAGTCAAGTGCCT
The DNA here is from genome assembly GCF_052426305.1 of Pelodiscus sinensis. Classification (NCBI taxonomy): domain Eukaryota; kingdom Metazoa; phylum Chordata; order Testudines; family Trionychidae; genus Pelodiscus; species Pelodiscus sinensis. The sequence goes on along the minus strand of NC_143057.1, from coordinate 110,136,086 downwards.
ATCTGCCTATCGGTTAAGCTTCTTCCTAACCTCCTCAGTTAGTGGGTGTCCATGACTTTAAATATCAGGTTTAAATCTTATGTAAAGTAACTGTGAATGTTGTCAGCCTCCATCTAGAAGTCCAGCCCTTTTTCTGAATTCTGCTTAGCTCTTTGCCTCAAGGATACTTTGTAGCAATGAGTTCCACCATTTAATTGTGTGTTGTATAAAGCAGTAATTCCTTTTTATCAGATTTTAAATTGTTGCCTTCAGGGTCACTGAATGTCCCCCTCGTTCTCGTTATTAAGTCCATAGTTTGGAAAACTTCTTACCTTGGATTGTGCCCAGCTCCTGAAATTCCCATTCAGGAAGCTATTGCTGTGATTTTTCTTCTCTTGGCTGATTGCAGGGAGAGGGATGTTAGAAGTTTGAGCTGCCTTAAAATGTAACTCAAAACTTCTCAGATGCAGCATATGACGCAAAACACATTCCATGCATGGCTTGTCTGAATTTTACTGTTTAGAACAAGTTCAAAATAAGGTACTGAAAGTTATGCTATTACAATAGGATTTACAAGGAGATGTATTCCTTTTAAATAGATTTGTAATAAAGTGGACTAAAAAAAAATCCTAAAATACTCTATCTGCACTCTACAGTTTCCAACATTATGTATGCATAATATAATGTTTGTATAACTGTTTTATTTTTTTATCCATTACACATAGCTACTGTTTATCTTAACAGAAGTTCTCAGCAATAAGAAAACACGACGGAAATAGAAAAATGACTCTGTATCACTCTGTGTACACATCTTGCTAGTTTCCCAGAGGATGAGGAAATGTCATTACACCACAGTTTTTTAAAAAAAGATAGCATACTAAGACATTTGTGGTTTCCTAAAAGGATAGAAATTTGTACAAAACTGCAAATGCAGAGTCAGAGTGTGGCTATAGAAAATCATTTCACTCCATGAAACAGTGGGATGTGATAATGTTGTAAATACATGTTGTTTAGTGATCATGAAACACCATTAAATATGAGCACTGCTGTGAAACCTACTTTCACTCAGCCTTCTCTCACTTTTACTTGTTTAGGAGGCAATTAGATTTTAAAAAGCTGCATCTGATTATACAAGTTGGTTTTGTGAGAACACACGGCATTTACAGAAAAAAATCTTGTTTTACCATTGTAAAGTGTAACACGCCAACAAAAAATAGCAAACAAGAGCCAGGAGTTTTAATAGGAAAAACGACTGGCCTTCTGCATCTGGGATTGGAGACCAAGACCGTAAAAGAGTGGGTTGGTTTTAACTCCATCCCTAGTGTACAAAAGTCCACATTGCAAAAGCACTACAAATACCATAATTTGACCCAAATGACAGGTCAGTGCCTGAACAAGCACAAAGGCTGAATCACCTCTCTCACTTGGAGAGAGGGTGGTCCATCCAGGTCAAGACTCAGGTCAGCAGATAGGCAATTTAAGGAGGTGTGCAGCTGCCTGCTCACAATGCATGGCCAAAGTGTTTCAAATACCCAGTTACTCCAGCTCTTTATGAAAAATCATCCAAAATGCAAGAGACATTAAGGGGCTGATCCAAAGACCACTGAAGTGAATGAAAAGTCTCCCACGGACTATAAGCAGCTTTGGATCAGGCTCAAATATAACACGGGGGCTTGCCAAAATACATTGTATAATACTTATTTCTTTAAAAAGTCTATAGTATTTTCTAGTTAGACTTTAATAAGTACTCATCCAAGATATTTTGCATGATGCACTATTAATGTGCCATTTATAAATGGACTAATTTTTTTAAATCTGAAAAAAAGCCTGTGCCCATTTTATTTAGCAAGTGTTTACTAAAACTACAGACATTCACTAAGTGTAATGTTCCAACCACAGCACACTCCAGGGGCCGAGCAAACCAAACTGAGCAGAGTCAGCCAAAAGTATGTGTTCCCAACTCCTCAACAACCTCTGTCTGCACGCAAAGAGAAGACTGGATAAATTAATCAAAAAGGACAGAGGGACAGGTCAGTAGTATCTTAATTTTCTGCATCTTACGCTGGAGCCTAACCTGTAGTTCTTGTATATGCAAAACTCCCACTGCAATCAATGGATGAGGAACTGTGGCTGTGGTGAACGAATTGAATCGAGAGTCAAGTGACTTCTGTTCCACTTGCAACTCTTCCGCAAAGTTCCCATATAACTTTGGGCAAATCACTAGGGGTCTTTATATTGTCTTCGGTAGTCTTTGGATAGGGTCTTTCATTTCTGGATGCCTTACTTTCTCCTCTATAAAATGGAGATACCCCAACCCAGGCACTATGAGAATGAATTTATTCATGTTCGTGATGTGTTCATGTACTATGGTGACAGGACACCATATTGATGGCACTGAAAAACTACCATTCTATTTCTGCCTTTTCAAACCAGAGCATCTTATACACAATGGCTATGTCTACACCGGCGGGTTCTTGTACCAGAAATATGCAAATGAGGCTAAGTGTGGAATATTGCCATCATTCCTGAAAATAATCAGCGTACCGGCATTGCGCAAGAGGGTTTTTCTTGCGCAAGAAGGGGCAGTGTAGACAGCTCCTTCCGGTGCAAGAGCCTCTTCCGCAAAAATGGAGGCTCATTAGGAATGCAAATGAGGCTCGGCGATATTCCACACAGCCTCATTTGCATATTTCTGGTGCAAGAACCCGCCAGTGTAAACATAGCCAATTAGTCAGAGAAAATGGTTTTTGTCTTTTTTTTTTTAATTTAAAAAAATCCTATAGTTAATAAAAGCAGTAAAATACCTTGCAGAAACCAAGGGTTGCAAAGTTGAGAGGTACAGTAGGTGCAAAGTCAGTAGAATTGTGCTTTTTTTGATGTTTCAGTTTCTCAGTTAAGACATTCAGTTTCCTCCTTGTTTTCCCAAATACTGAACTTCAGAAAATGGACATGCTGAAATGAAGCAATCTTAGAAAAAATATCTCCATCTTTAATATTAAAAAAAAAATCACCAAGCCTCAAATAAATCTCTCTGCAGAAAAGCTGTAAAATCATTTTGTACCTTTTTCTTGAGCCAACAATGAGTCAAAGTCACTGACTGACTATGTTTCATCTACCACACAAAAAGGTCTTCCAGAGTTGCACTAATTCTGTGGTCTGACATTCTAAAACGTGCTGTTTTCAACTATGGTGAAATCTCATAAGAATTACCTTCACGATACTGCAATTTTCTAATTCTGTTCTAATCTCACTTACCTAAAAAGTTCCAAGGCCACACTCTCATGTATGCAGTAAATGCAGCACACAGTTTCATTTGGGCCCCATTTTAGGAGACTACGCACATGCTAAAAGTGCCCTGTTGAATCAACACCACAGTGAGATAAAACTACCATACAGCTCCAATATCTGAACACATAATTAAGCTCATGGAGTAAAATACAGTGACCAATATTTTTGGTTTCCAAAGTCATATGTGGAACTTGGCCAAAGTATTAATGGTGTAAGCAAAACTAAATTATTGTTAAACCCCCATTAAAAATTCCTTTGATTTTTATTATATGGTCTTAAACCATATGCTTATAAACCACATGTAAAGCATATGAAATGTTTTTAATTTTTACTCTTGATAAAGTGTGTGACTTTAAAACATTAGCTGTTTAAGTTTATTCGACTTGCTTATATTTCACAAGTGTTTTTTTTTTAAAAGGGATTAACTTTAATCACATGATTGTTAAATGCTATTGTTTGGGAGTTTTCTATTTTCAATTAAACGACAATCAATAACTCTTACAATTATAAACATCAGATCATAACCTCAAAGTCTGCTTTAAGGAGGCAATATATCCTCTAAAACATTTCCGCTGTGTGGTCTGAATGCTAAAACTTCACTGGCAGAATGTCAGCAAAAGCTCAAGTAATTCTAGTTTTTATCCCACAATAAATATCACTCTTCAGCTTTCCTTCTCGGAACAAATCAATACTAAAGCTTTGTCAGCACTTACAAATCTGCATTGATAACAGTCCTTAACCATCCAACTGTTTTCAACACCAGTTGATGGGGCAGTGTTGATGGTAACAAGTTGTTGGCACCCATTGTCACAGAGAGCCAGTTTTTAAGTGACGACAAAATCTAAACATGTCTGCTCAGACAGAAACATAAATTATTCAGCCTCAGTTGTCCTTTGTTCAAGACCATCCTTTTAATTGGAGTGTCCTGTAAATCCTGGGGAACACCTTTGCCTTGATGTTTACACCTGTCGCACTTTGGTGGGTTATTCTGATATCCCCATCTTAGGACCTATTCCTCACAAGATAAATGTCTCCCATAACAGCCTGTTAGCACAACACTTCTAGGGCCAAAGTAAGCTAGAGCAGCAATGGCTACATACTACATTGTGCTCATTACCTCTGCCCAACTTGTGTGCAGTAGGATGTACCCCTGCCACATAGCTGGGGAGCAGAAAGTTCAGAAGATGGGACAAAGGACGTAAGGATAAAGAGCAGATGCTCTCTATGCAGTACAATTGAACTGGTCATTACTGCTAAGCGGCCATTTGGGAGCCTAGCAGTTACTCTTGACTTATGGTAAGCGTTAAGTGCTGCACAGCTATCTCTGATGGGTTTACATATAGCACACCCTTCAGACCAAGGAAATGCCCCGCACAGAACAAGGACATCAACCTGATGCATTTGTAACTGTTGGTCAATACTGCTTTTCAATGGTATCCACTGTGATGTCACATCTGAGGCCAGATTTAAGCAACCTTTGTCCACTCCATGTGCATTTTTCTGTTTTAATTAAAAAGAAGCCTATTACCGTATTTTCCGGCGTATAGGGCGACTGGGCGTATAAGACGACCCCCTATCTTTTTAATTAAAAGATAGGGTTTCATCTTATACCCCAGCGCCCCTCCGCCTCCTTTGCTCCCGGTGTCCCTGGTCTGCTGGAGATGGTCCCCAGCAGACCAGAGGCACCGGGAGCAAAGCCGCCAGGAGCGCCTGGGCTGCCCCGCCCCCCCCCCCCCCCCCGGGAGCCCCTCCGCGGCTTTGAAAGCCTCGGGGGAAGCCGGCGGCGGGGCATCCCAGGCGCGCATGGGCTGCCCCCCCTCCGGAGCCCCTCCGCGCCGTCGCGGAGGGGCTCCAGAGGGGGGGCAGCCCATGCGCGCCTGGGATGCCCCGCCGCCGGCTTCCCCCGAGGCTTTCAAAGCTGCGGAGGGGCTCCGGCGGGGGGGCAGCCCATGCGCGCCTGGGATGCCCCGCCGCCGGCTTCCCCTGAGGCTTTCAAAGCCGCGGAGGGGCTCCGGTGGCGGGGCATCCGGCGTACAAGACGACCCCCGATTTTTGGGGGATGTTTTTTAACTTCAGAGGTCGTCTTGTACGCCGGAATATACGGTAGTAATTTTTGTATCTGGGAGCACTGCACTCAATTATTCTTCCAACTCCATATGGAATTATCTCATACATATCTATTCATTCAAACAAAGCAGAGTCATTCCCAAGTCCCAATGCCCTGTTCTACAACTGATTAACCCAGGCAATTTTTTACTTAACATGTCAGTCAAATATCAAAAATATGAGTGAGCAGTATGGAGAAGTTTCCACTTGCACTATATTACAAATAGGAAGTTCTAAATTACGTATACCTGATGCAAAAGGACACTAGTGTAAATTCTGCCCATATAACCTTCATGCCCCTTCAGTGTTTACAGTATTACAAAAACATCTCTCTCGCTCTCACTCTCACGTACACACATTAGCAGTACAACTGACATTTATGCTGTACTCAATGCAGCATTTTGTGATATAGGTCCTACAAATCAGTGGAGAGGGAAGCTGGACCTTTTAGACACAAACATTGCTTTTCAAATTAAATATATTAGTGCTAAGATCTGAGTTATCACACTACAGAGAAATGTATGTCACTCCTCTGTTTTTCAGGTCTGTTAGGTCACCTGATTGTACCAGGACTGTACTACTAGCTTGTGTTTGTAACATGCCTCTTGGCTCATTGACATAAATATACACCATTTTTGTAAACTGAACTCACACTTTAAATTTATCTCCATTATGATGCATTACAAAGTTTACAAGAGTAGTTTAGGCAGTGGCTGTTGTATATTGACGGAAATTCATTGATGGACCTGTGCGTCTTTATTTGGATATCATACAAAGTCCTTGCTGGCACAGAAGAAAACTTCATCCCACTTGGCTAATCCCAGAGGTTTTTTTAAAAAAAGTACTTTATTAATTTATATATATAGTGCTAAGTTTATTTTTACTGATTTGGATTTAAAATACACATTTGAATCATAATAAAACAAATATTTTTAAAAACATCACAGTGCTTGCCTGTGCTTCACTCTGTCTTCAAATAATAAGAAAAAAAAATCAGTGCAAGATTACATCTGTCACAGGTTAAAATACTGTTTCATGTCTCATTGTAATAGGTGCATTAGTTATGGATATTGGGAATTGCCACAAATCTCTATACTGTTTAACCCCAGTAATAGATTTTGACATTTGGATCTCTGATTTAGTTGACAGATGTGTTCAATCACATGTATTCTCAGACTAATCCATGCACTCAGGAGACTAAAGAACACAAATTATTCCAAAACTTTTCCCTCCAGAGTTCCCTTTTCCAGGTGGCTCCAAGCAAATAAATGTTTCTTATGGTCTTCCCTTATTTTTCCTCACGTTGTATTACTCAGGAGATGTTCACCAAGACAAGAGCACAAGACTTGGACATACTATTGAGACCTGAATTAAATACAGATGCTGTTACTAACCCATAATAAGTAAATAGACAAACATAGGCATCTAGACAGTTGTGTGTACCTCCCTTTTTAAGATGGCACATTGAATATGTATTTTTATTTTTTCTTAAATTAGAGATCATAATTCCATAACACAAAACTGATTTGAATCAATATACTTCACGCAGCAGCACCACCAAAAATCAGGCCACATTTTCCAAATTGCTGTTGTGTCCAGATAAAAACTGCCCGATTTTTAAAGGTGCTGTGAGCATGCACAGCTGCTGCTGAAGTAAATCAGAATGGCAGGTACTCAGTACCTCAAACAAATTAAATATTTATTTGTTTTATTTTAGAAATCCAACGTTTTGAAACATTGACTCCCAGTGTGCACTCTTCATAAAGTTCTAACTCTCTGTGAGCACACTCCAAGATGTGTTACCCACAACTATTTTGTCCTCACTTCTCTATTTGATTAATAGTTTTGGAAGCCAGAAGGAACTACTATGATCATTTAGTCTGAATGCCTACATACCACAGGCTGAAGAACATCACTGAGTAATTTCCATCAGTGGTTAGAAATACTCTTCCGTAATATTCACTCATTGATAGACACGAACTATTTACGTTACTGAGTAGCCATGTGATTACATTGCTGCAAAATCCTTCTTTGCCCTAACCACTCATCTCACAGTTAGTCATTACCTCCTATTGTGTTATGTCTCCAATTTAGTTCAAAAGCTCTGACTGTCTTCTGTGAAGTAAGTAGAATGCCTGTGTGCATTGTCAAGGACCAATGTGCTAACTTTACTAAAACTGAGGAGCATTACTCTGTGAGAAGTGTCATTAAATCAATAGAAGGGGGGCAGAAACAGGCCAAAATTATATTTTTACTCCAGTATTTGTAATGGAAGCCTTAACTTCTAACAGAAGAAAAAATCACTTTTGAATCATATGTTATATCTCAGTTTAAGTACACTGCTTCAGACTACATTTTCCCCAGGATTTGTTTACTTTGACTTTATTTCTCCATGAAATAGTAAGGCTCTCTTCTCATCAGAAAATATTCCACAATTATGCAATTTCTGTGCAGTAGCCTCTGCTCCTGGCTACTGATTCAGCTCAAAATTATCTATCCTTGCAGAACTTAAAAAAACAAAACAAACAAACAAAGGTGTCTTGTGGCACCTTAGAGACTTAACAGATTTATTAGGGCATAAAGTGTTATGGGTAAAGCTGATGCCCAAATAAAACTGTAAATCTCTAAGGTGCCACAGTACTCCTCCTTGTTTTGACAGATACAGACTAACGTGGTTACCCCTTGAGACTTTTATTTTAAAGTTAACTTTCCATAACTATGACTTGGGAACACAGACACATGGAGAGGTTCCAGGAAGCAGCAAGCTTATTTGAATGGATTAGCAATCCTAATTAGGATTCTTGGTATCCTGTAGAATAGACAGGATGTATTTTCCTTCTTTGTGCCCTTAAGCAAACTAAGAACCTGACCCATCAGCCCTCCGGACACACCATTTCTGTGTGTGAGAGATAATGCTCCTTTCCCCAGAGTATCAGATTACCTCTGGCATCAGTCAAACTCTTCATATCGCTAGCAAGCTCTCCATTCTCACCCATCACTTCATTTTCAGCTTTAATTGACGTTAACTGCTGCTTCCTCTGTTACTCCAATTTTATGGATCACTGCAGAGTCAGGCTCCAGGTCATTCCAACTGCACCACAAAAGGTCCACGTTACTACTCAGTGAACTAGAATCTGTGACCATCCCTGAACAGGGAACAGGGAACAGACCAACTGAACATCTCATTTTTCTCAGGGGAGAAAAACTCAGAGCAAATACCCACAGGTTTTGAGCTGAGTTGAACTGGCAGCATATAGGTAAAATGCTCTCTTTTGTTTTGCTTGTGTCCTGAGCCATCCAGTCCCCAAATTGTTACATTTGGTAACTCAAATGAAGGACAAAGTTCTAATCTTTTTCACTCTTTCACTCACATCTATACAAGCAATTTCTCGTGATATAATTAACATTTGTTCTGTGCAATATAGATACAGATTTTTGTAAAGAGATCCCCAGCGGCAATGATTAGAAGAATATAGCCCAAATACTACATCCTTCCTTCCAATGGACATTGTCAAGTAACAGAGGGGTAGCCATGTTAGTCTGTAACTTTAAAAAAAAATGAGTAGTTCTGTAGCACCTTGGTGACAAAAATATAGTATCATGAACTTTCGTGGGCAAAACCCACTGAGGAAGTGGGTTTTGCCCACGAAAACTCATGATACTGTATTTATGCATTTGTTAGTCTCTAAGATGCCACAGGATTACTCATTTTTTTATTGTCAAGTAACATCATTTCCAAGAATTTATGCACATGAATGACGTTAAAGTGCTATCTCTTTTTAGCATTTAAACATTCCACAAAAATGTAACATGATTTAGGAACACAACAAAAAAATCTGACATTTTAAAAAGGGACATCATCCTTTTTGTATAGAGAAGAATCATTTCAGAGGAAAATGTAATACAGTACAGGCAGTCCCCGGGTTACATGGGTCCAACTTACATCGGATCCCTACTTACAAACGGGGTGAGGCAACCCCGCGCTAGCTGCTTCCCCCCAGCAGACCAGGGAGATGCAAAGCTAGGCCCCTCCCCCCCCCAGCAGACCAGGGAGATGCGGCTTTTCTCAGCAGACTCCTCAGCTTGAGAATAAAGGACTGAGGGAAGTGAGGTGTGGGAGAATAAAACTGAGCTCTGGAGAAATGTTTGGCTAGAGTTTCCCCTACAATATGTACCAGTTCTGACTTACATACAAATTCAACTTAAGAACAAACCTACAGTCCCTATCTTGTATGTAACCCGGGGACTGCCTGGATCTGGTTTAAGGCCATGTCTACACTCCAAACTTTGGTTGAAACTTGACAAGTTTCTTCAGCATAAATCTGCTGCAGTTAGCTCTTGTACATGTCCATACTTGACTCTTTGCATCATACCCACCAGAAGAGCTCATGTTGCTGCAGAGAGTGAAGCAGCTTGGGTAGGCGTCTGTGATGAGGTGGCAAACCCCCTACCACTGCGGCTTGCCAGCCCCTGCACTCAACCCTGGGGAGAGAAAGCCATCACTGGCAAGAGAGCCGCCCTGGGACCGCGACAATGCAGAGCCTGCTCAGCCGTGGCACGCAGCACATGCGCGCGACCCACGCCAACGGCTACGTGCCCCAGCGTGAAGGTCAGGGCTTCAGGCAGAAGGGGGCAGGGCTCATTTAGTGCTGCTGGGAGAAACCACAAATCCCCCAGGAGAGTGTCATGCATCCCCAAGGCAGTGCTCCATGCTGCCCAAAGCGTGCCACACAGCACTCTGAAACCCCTGGCCCTTTACATCACTGCTGGACACTGCTACCTCTGGGCCCTTGTGTATTGCCAACCCCCACGGCCATTACTCCCTTTGCCTCCCGTGTCGGCAGGCCTGAGGGTGCTCCAACTTACTACTTTCAAGAACAAACTAAAGACCTGCCCAAAATCCTCAAGAAAAAGGATGGTTCACTAGTTAGGGCACTAGCCTTGGCCTCGTGATACCTAACTTCAATTCTCTATAGGGTTGCCACTCCTCCAGGATTGGCCTGGAGTGTCCAAGTATTAACAATTAATCTTTAATTAAAGATTAGGCCATGTGAGTAAATCTCCAGGAACGCGTCCAAACAAAATTGACAACCCTAATTCCCTACTCTGACAAAGATTTCCCGTGTGTTATGGGTTGTTTCATAAAGGGCCTGTTTTCCCTGCAAAGTTAGCTCAAGGAGCAATTTGAGTGTTGTCCCTACCCTGACTCCTGTCCACACCCAGACATGTTCTAGATTGAGCTCATCAGTGCTTGAAATGCAAGAGAGCTAGCCTGTAAGGGGGTGTGGATTGGAGCTCTAGTGCTGCAGATGTGTGTGTGGGGGCTGCAGCTGCCTCAGTTAGCCCACTTCACCCGTTGCAACTCTAGTCACCCAGTGCTGCTAAGGAGACCACCGAGGAGACATTCTGCAGTGAGGCCTCTTGAAGGCCATATCTACACTACCACGTTTGGTCGATGGAACTTATGCACATATATTGCACAGGAGCTGGACACTTCGGTGCTTCCCTCAGCACTGCACGTGTGGTTGCATGGATGGAAGACATACACACGTACCAGGCCTGCAAGCATATTCTGGGGCACAGAACTGTGATGTTCAGCAATATGCAGGATTATAGGGGATAAATCAGAAGCACTGGGATTCCCAAACTACAGTGGGGCAAGACACAACGCACATATCCTCACTCTGACACCTCCCAACCTTGCTAGTGGATA